>NC_069505.1:344508964-344588964 GCF_027579735.1 Bombina bombina | reverse complement strand
CCACCGGTGTCCACTCTCAGGCTCCAACAAGTATGAAACGAATAACTCTAACACAGAATAGATGGAGCGCATCCAAGATCTAAGTGCAGTATTAAAAACAACACTTTATTGTATAACATAAAATTATATATACACTCTCACAAAGGTGCCCTCAAACATATGAGGTATGTTTCTGCTGTGAATGATTATTTATGTCCCACTCCAGCCATATAGTCCAGAAGCCACCTTACGTCTGTACATGGTCCTGACTCAATAATAGTCATAAACTTTATACACTTGGGGATCTGTTTAGTATCCATGGCTAGCAAAAACAGTAATAAATAAATTAAATACTATAATATATGGAGATCGTGTGAAAATCACTACACGGATGGACCGTAATAAGCCGACTGCAGTCCAAACCGTGCTGTGTGCACACTCACTTCTCCTAAAACAAACAATGGGCATGGCTTTACGCATTTCGCAGGCTCCTCCCTGCTTTGTCAGAGGTTTAGGATTATCCTGAGAATATGCAGAATAAAGGTGTAAGGTTAACCCCTTCACTAGTCCTGAAGAACATGACCAAAATACCAGGGAACTTTTTGCATTTTTGCCATCACTCAATTTAAGCTAAAGTAGAGCTTTGTTTTTGTTTTTTTTATTTATATATTTTTTAAGTAGACAACCTAAGGTATTGATCTATATATTATATAGATCATATAAAAAAAAGTTCACTTTTTCACAAACTTTGGGTTTCTCACTGAAATTATTTACATGCGCTTGTACAATCATGACACAAATGGTTGTAAAAGCTTCTCTGGGATCCCCTTTGTTCAGCAATAGCAGGCGTTGCCATTGCTTTCTTGTTAATTAGAAGGCCGCTAATTGCAGCAGCCCACCACACTTCTGTTATTCCCGGCAGTGAAGGGGTTAATCAGGTAGCATGTAAGGTTAATTTTAGCTTTAGTGTAGAGATTACCCTCCCACCCCCTGAACCCTCCCAAACCGTTCTCTTCCCTCCCTCACCCTCCACTGGTCACCACCAAATTATCAATTTTTATTAAATAAGTTGAAATTGTAGAATCTAGCTTATCCATGAAATTTTAATTTTGACTTCCATGTCTCATTTAAAGGGACATTGTACACTAGATTTTTCTTTGCATAAATGTTTTGTAGATTATCCATTTATATAGCCCATCAGGTAGTGTTTTTTTAAAAAATAAGAAAAAAAAATATACATTTTTACAAAAACATTGTGCTGATTTTCAGACTCCTAACCAAACCCAAAAGTTGTATGTAAGCTGCCTTTTCATTTGCAGTGGAGAGGGGGGGGGGGGGGGTCTGCTGTTCCTGCTTTACTAGCCCCTTTGATTTCAGTGGATGTCCCAGCCTAAATTTGGGAGCTTCTAAGTAAGTTTTGAAAAGGTTTTATACTGAATTTTTATATCTGTTTTTGTGCATATATATTTTGTATAGTTACACATAATAGGGAGTTACATTTACAGGTTAAAGGGACATTAAACCCAATTTTTTTTTCATGATTCAGATAGAAAATACAATTTTAAACAACATCCCATTTTACTTCTATTATCTAATTTGCTTCATTCTTTAGATATCCTCTGCTGAAAAAATAGTGAAGATCACTTGTCAACCAATCATACGAGCCACCAATCGGCAAAGGATATCAAGAGAATTAAGAAAATTAGATAATATAAGTAAATTATAAAGTAGTTTAACATTGCATGCTCTGCAATCATGAAATAAAAAATTTGGGTTTCATGTCCCTTTTTAATTCAATTTTTTTTTTTTTATGTCTTAGATGTTGGAAACCATTTTTATTAATTGTACATTTTTCATAATTTTATCTTACTTTTTAGTAATGTTAAGACTTGTTTATAGGTTATATTTTCTCTTCAATAAATACCATAGAAGGGAATTATACTTTTGTTTCTTCATATTTCTGTTTATTTATTTTTTTACCTCCTACTTAGTTCATTTCTAGCCTTTAGTGCTTTGATTTGTCAGACACAGCAGGAAGCGTCTTGCCAGTAAACCGCACAATTAAGAATATTTGATCACATGTAAGCAAAGTGCAAAGCACACGGCTCTTAGAATCACTTCTCTGCGGTTGGTAAATGTGCCAGTGTATAGTGTTCATAAACCAGTAAAATGTAAGTATAGGACACACATTATTGCAAATCTGTTACATCTCCTAATAGAATGTGGGTCACTGAATACCACCAATTGGGGTATAAATACTTTGTCCTCATATCCAGCAACTTGCCTGGCTATAAAAATGTATTTATAGAAGAATATAAACGTTGGCAAACCTGTACTATATATAAATGTAAACTGAAGCATAACTGCCTTTAAATACATGTATTCTTAAAGGGGCATGAACCCCAAAAATTTTCTTTCATAATTCAGATAGAGCATAACATTTTAAACAATTTTCCTATTCACTTCTATTGTCTGATTTGCTTCATTCTTTTGGTATCCTTTGTTGAAAAGCATATCTAGATAGGTTCAGGAGATTGGTGGCTGTACTTTGTATGCCCATTTTCATTGGCTTACAAATGTGTTCAGCTGTCTCCCAGGAGTGCATTGCTGCTTCTTCAATAAAAGGTAGCAAAATTTGATAACAAGTAAATTGTGTAAGTTCTTTAAAAATGTATAGTCTTTCTGAATCATGAAAGAAACATTTTGGGTTTCATGTCCCTTTAATTTGCAGGTTAATCAGCTTGTTTTATTTTACTTGTTTATAAAGAAATAGGCCCCAAATACAAAATGGCTGCAGGTGAGCAAGGTATCCAACTAGGTTATTTGTCCTCCCGTCTTTGCTGCAAATAGAGCAGTAGACACTTAAAGGGACATGAAACCCAACATTTTTCTTTCATGATTCAGATAGAGAATTCAAGTTCAAACAACTTTCCAATTTACTTCTATTATTTAATTTGCTTCCTTCTCTTGTTATCCTTTTGCTGAAAGGTTTAGGCAAGTTCAAGAGCAGCAGATAACCTAGGTTCTAGTTGCTGATTGGTTGCTGCATATATTTACCGATTGTGATTGGCTCACCCATATGTTCAGTTAGAAACCAATAGTGCATTGCTGCTCCTTCAACAAATGATACCAAGAGAATAAAACAGATTAGATAATAGAAGTAAATTAGAAAGTTGTTTAAAATTGTATTCTCTATCTGAATCATGAAAGAACATTTTTGGGTTTCATGTCCCTTTTAATGTTCGCTCCCCGGTGTACACCTTTTGCTCAAGTACCTCTTTATTTTCGCGGGGCCTCTCAATCGCCATAAACTAACGTAACTGAGGGGTCAGGTGACCGCTGATTCTTACATTTCAAAAAGCAGATTCACATGCGCACGCCTACCCTGCAAGGGCTCAAAAGCAGCAAGAATATAGTTGCTATTAAAAAATATTGCAATTTGAAATTATTAAAGGGACACAAAACCCACTTTTTTTTTTTCCTTTCATGATTTAGATAGATCATAGAATTTTAAACAACTTTCCAATTTACTTCCAATATCTAATTTGCTTCATTATCTTGATATCCTTTGTTGAAAAGCATATCTTAATAGGTTCAGTAGCTGCTGATTGGTGTCTGATTGGCTCACACATGTGCATTTCTTTTTCTTCAACAAAGAATTTCTAAAGAATGAAGCAAATTAGATAATAGAGATTACAATTTTAAACAACATTTCAATTTACTTCTCTCTGAATCATGAAAGAAAATTGTTGGCTTTTTATGTCCCTTTTTAAAACAAGGTTTGTATGTTTATATATTTTGAATTCTATCCCAAGTGAGAGACTTTCCAGAACCACTTTAAAACTGTTTTGTTTTTAACTTCCTGATCAGTATTTATTTATTAAAGCACTGTGGGTTTACAATGTGGAAAAAAAAATATTGGTTGGAGGCGCCTTATATAGAGGCGCAAGTATACACCAATTTTCATATAACTGCATGTAATAGATACTACTATAAATAATATGTACAGATACTGATATAAAAATCCAGTATTAAACTTTAAACACTTACTTAGAAGCTCACAGTTTAGCTCTGTTGAAAAGGTTAGCTGTAACACCCACTGAAAGTGGTTGTATAGCCAAAAGAGCAGACAACCCCCCCCCCTTCCTCTGCATATGATAATACTCTTTACACAAACAGGAGCAAGCTGGAGTAGGTATACATCAGTATACTTCTAAAACTTTGGGGCTTGGTTAGGAGTCTGAAAATCAGCGCAATGTTATTTAAAAATAAGCAAAACTATACATTTAAAAAAAAAAAATCTGTATAGGCTATATAAATTATATAAAAAACATTTATGCAAAGAAAAATCTGGTGTATAATGTCCCTTTACTATATATAAATTCAGTAGTTTGTACAAAAACGTAAGCTATTTATAACAAATGTATAAAATAGACCCAGCCCGGGTCAATAAAATCTGCTGATTGCCTTATTGTTGCTGAACTCTGCCTGTCTCAAGACTACTCTATTTATTAACCCCTGAACTGCTGATTGCCTTATTGTTGCTGAACTCTGCATGTTTCGAGACCACTCTTCTGATTAACCCCTAAATTGCTGATTGCCTTATTGTTGCTGAACTCTGCTTGTCTCAAGACCACTCTTCTGATTAACCCCTATACTGCTGGTATTCTGGATTGCCTTATTTTTGGTAAACTCTGCTTGCCTGGCTACTCTCCAGTTATCCTTTGTAGTGCAGTGAAGGATTGCCTTCTCTACTGTGAGTACCGCTTACCTCATTTACTTACCTGTTCTCTTGTTCTGGGATATTTCCTTACCCTTCCACTTTACGCCGGGATAAGAAGACTACTGGCCAAGTTTAGTCTAGTCTAATACGGAAATATCCCACGAGCATTACATTTGTTTGCGAAATAGACCTCCAAATATATGTTGGTTATAGCAAATACAGGTATTGCAAAAGTTACTAAGTTAACTTATAAAATAGGGTCAGCAGGTTCTCTTTCTTGAGCTCACCTCCCTTTCCTTCTTTTTCCGATTCAAGTGTATCACTGTTCCAGCCTCTATATGACTCTGTCCGGTGCAATGTGGTAGATCTTGAAGCCCCACAAATCTTGGCTTGTCCTCATGACTCCAGAGGTCCTTCCGGCTTGTTCGTCATCAGTGATGACTCGGCCTGGTATGGCAATTTTGGGTGGGACAAAACTTAGGATCCACTGTCCTATGTATAACTACGCGTTTCAGTTCATTAGGCAGCCTTTCTCAAGCAGAGTATCACTTCTAAAAACAATAGCCGTGGTCCTCCATTTAATGTAATAATAAAATTTTCTTATTCATTAGATAATTTTTATTTTTCAACAAATGCAAATTTCACTATGTAGAGATAAAATAAGGAAGTCTGATTTCACTGCAAGCTCAACCCGTTTTAATGGGTTGTGGTTTAAAAGAACAAAGCCAGCTATTTCATATACAAAATTAAAGCTAAACAAGCAATTATTTGTACAGTTTATATTCTGCAGCTGACATTACAAATCATTGAAAACACATTTAGGGAAAAACTATTTTACAGTACACTGTCCCTTTAAGTATATGAACTTTCAGTACAGGTAGGAATACCATTGGCGAAATCGGCTATTTCAAATGCAAATATGAAGGTAAAGGAGCTATTTGAAAACCATTTAATAAACTCTAGCAGAAGAAATAGATCTTTAAGAACAAATTAAAAGAGAAAAAAATAGGGTAAACTTCCTTTGAAGGGACAGTCTACACTAAAATGTCTACACTAAGTTCTGGGGACCGATCACAAAAAAAGATATTGCAGAACTAGAAAAAGTTCAGAGAAGGGCCACAAAGCTAATAAGAGGGTTGGAGAAATTAACCTATGAGGAGAGGCTAGCCAAACTGGGTCTGTTTTCTTTAGAAAAAAGGCGCATGAGAGGTGACATAATTACTTTATATAGTTATATTTAAGGCCCATATTCAGAGATGGCAGAAGCTCTGTTTACTCCAAGAAAATTGTTAATGACAAGAGGTCACAATTTAAGGTTGGAGGAAAGGAGATTTAATCTCCTGCAACGGAAACGTTTTTTCACTGTAAGAGCAATAAAATTGTGGAACTCATTACCAAAGGAGGTAGTGAATGCCAATACCCTAGATACATTTAAAAATAGTCTGGATACATTTCTGTATTTAAACTAAATTAATTGATATGATTGCTAGTATTAAATGGGTCACCTTTTAGTGGGGTTATTTAAGCTTAAAGTGAAGGTAAAGTTTTAATATGCTGAATTCAGTAATGAATTTGACATTACTTAAATAAGGTAATCGCTAACTTTTTTCCCACCATTTGTTATTTATTTATGACATAAATCTTTTTTAGAATTCCTTACCCTTCCGATTTTGACTCCTAACTGCTATTTTGTTATTTTCTATTCAGTGACGTATAGAGCAGTCCCACCCGCTCTATACGTGTCTCCAAAGCACGTTCTTGATGATCCATTAGACAGCGCATGCGCAAAGCGGCGATTTTCTCTCACTACTGCGCATGCCTTCTGTAGGAAGCCTATTACGTATTATGGGAAATCCATAATATTACCAATAGCCATAGGTGAAACAGGAGCGCGGGTGAAGTCCAAGATGAATACATTAATTTTAGCGCATGCGCAGATCATCCGGGAGCTGATGGCGTACATTTTCAATTGGCTTATAAAAAAACGTGACAAACCCAGGAAAAAAACAACATATCAACGGGTTGAAATTGCGAACCAACACAAAGGGAATAAAAACATCAAAAACTTACTTTAGACTCATAATCGAAAAAAATTATGAATGAAACTCATATTCATTTTGGGGGACTAATAGTATTACAGTTTCACATAAAGGTAAGTTTACCTTCACTTTAACTGGAGCTTTTTGTAAGTATTTTAGATTTGTATAGGTTGAACTCGATGGACTTCGGCCTTTTTTTCAACCTTATCTACTATATTATGTAAAATTGTAATTGTCTAAAAAGATAGATAACGCCTTTACTACCCATTCCCCAACTTTGCACAACCAACATTGTTATATTAAAATTCTTTATAACATTTAAACCTCTAAATTTCTGCCTTTTTCTAAGCCACTACAGACAGCCTCTTATCGCATGCTTTTTTTATTTGCTTTTCACAACGGAAGACTGCTAGTTCGTGTGAGCCATATAGATAACAATGTGCTCACGCACAAGGAGTTATTTAAGAGTTAGCACAACACAGTACTAAATGCAAGTCAATAGATAATAAATAAAGATTCATGTTATCAGGGGGCAGTCTGCAGAGGCTTAGATACAAGGTAATCACAGGGGGGGAAAGTATATTAATATAACTGGTTATGCAAAACTGGGCAATTGGTAATAAAGGGATTATTTATCTTTTAAAATAATAAAAATTATATTGTAAACTCTCCCTTTAAGGACGTTTACTATCCCACAGTATCAAGTGGGATGAGTAGACAAATTATTACCCCTGTAAAACAAACTAGATTTTCACAGATAAGGGTTTAAAACATAATGGCTAGATGGCTATAGCTGTAAAATCTTAGATTCTATAAACACCCTTTTAATAAAATGCTAAGAATTTTTAACTCAAGTTGCTCAGAACAATAACTCTGTGTTCCTGGCAGCAAACTGTTTTGACAGCAACAATTCACTTCTTTGCTTGATGTGAAGCATTTTCACTTTGTTTATAAAGGAACCAAATGTTTTGGGGAAGAGGTAAGTTTTGTTCACTCTTGGCCTATATGACAAAGGCGGGAGCTGTACAAGTGTTTTGGCTTTTGTAAAAGTGAGACAGCATCTGCCAAACACAGATTCACAATTTCCCAAGCACACTGATGTTAATAATGTGGTAGAAACAACTGTTTTGGCAAGTTGTAATGAACCAGATTTAAAGGGTCCCAATACATGCTTGAGTAAGGTCTCATTCGCTGATTTGCGATCAGAGACATTTCCAAAACAGCTGCCCATTTTAAAAGAAGTATAACTCCAATAGTGTGTTTCATGTACGTCAGGGGTGTCCAAACTTTGCTCTCCAGAGGTTTTGGAACTACATTTCCCATGATGCTCAGCTAGATAAAATGCTGGCTGAGCATCATCGGAAATGTAGTTCCAAAACCTCTGGAGAGCAAAGTTTGGACACCCCTGATGTACGTAAAGGACAATTAAAGGGACGGTAAACTCCAAAATGTTTAATTTTTAAAAAGCTAGACAACACCTTTACTACCTATTCTACAGTTTTGCAAAACCAACATTGTTATAGTAATATACTTTATAACTTTTAAACCTCTAAATGTCTGCCTGTTTCTAAGCCCCTGTAGGCCGCCTTTATCTCAGTGCAATTTTATAGCTTTTCACAGCAAGACACTGATAGTTTGTGTGTACTATAGATAACATTGTGCTCACTCCATCCACGGGCGGACATATTATCCCCTGTCGGCCCGGCTTCTCCTCCTTTGCAACTTCGCTTCCTGCCTGTGCACAGCCAATCACGCATGGGCTGGAGCTGTCGGTGCAAACCTGCAGTCGAAGCGGAGAGAAGGTCTTAAACGGACATGAAACCCAAAATTTTTCTTTCATGATTTAGACAGATGATGCCGTTTTAAACAGCTTTGCAATGTACTGCTATTATTTAATTTGCTTCCTTCTCTTGTTATCTTTTGCTGAACCTATTCTAGAACCTAGATTCTCGCTGCTGATTGGTGGATGCTTATATATACACAGATTGTCATTGGCTCACCCTTGTGTTTAGTTAGAAACCATTAGTGCATTACTGCTCCTTCAACAAATGATACAAAGAGAATTAAAAATTAGATAATAGAAGTAGATTAGAAAGTTGTTTACGATTATATTCTCTATCTAAATCATGAAATAATTTTTTTGGGGTTTCATGTCCCTTTAATAAATCAAGCCCCATAAGGCATCACATTTCTTTGCTGATGGTGTTACCCAGATGTATGACTTAGGCTGAATAGATATTGTTTATAGTATGTTTTTATGTAATTATGAACTCTCTCTAGCAGCAAACGTGTTATGTAATATTACCCATATAAGGTCTCTAACCATTAGCTTCACTGAATCTGCCGGGGCTTTACAAATAAACAATATTATAAATACTTTTTTAACTCCTTTAGCTGCACAGACACTTGCTTTACTGTCACTGGAGCCAGCCAATAGGTGGAACTGAGGCCATGTTTGGGCTTTGGCAATTACTGTAGATCAACTACTAAATGATTAAACATCTTGGTTTCCAGTTACGCATACAAAGGGTTAAGAGATTTAACCCTTTAATTAGTACTGCACAATACAGTGTAAGCAGTAATTTCACTCCCTGGCTGTCGGTAACACTTTACAGTAGACAGTTAACTTATGGAGTGCTTAAAACCTGCATCAGTGAATTTGTGACTGGAAGTGGCATGGGGCTGTACCAATGTATGCTGCAATAGGAAAAGGACCTTAAAGGGACAGTCAACTCAAAAAATGTTATTGTTTAAAAAGATAGATAATCCCTTTATTACCCATTCCCCCGTTTTGCATAACCAACACAGTTATATTAATATACTTTTTACCTCTGTGATTACCTTGTATCTAAGCCTCTTCTGACAGCCCCCTGATCACATGACTTTTTATGTATTATCTATTGACTTGCATTTTATCCAATTAGTGCAGTGTCTGCCACGGGCATGAGCACAATGTTATCTATATGGCTTGCATGAACTAGCACTCCCCTGTTGTGAAAAGCAAATAAAAAACGTGATAAGAGGCTGTCTTTAGTGGCTTAGAAACAGGCAGAAATTTAGAGGTTTAAAGGTTATAACGTATATTATTATAACAATGTTGGTTGTGCACAGCTGGGAAATGGGTAGTAAAGATGTTATCTATCTTATTAAACAAAGCAATTTTGGTGTTGACTGTCCCTTGGTTTTGGGGTATTTTACCAGATGCCAGGTGGCATTTCTTGTTGCCAGGGTTCTCCTGGTGCCTGATCTTAGACCTGATATATTCTACCTACTGTAGAACCATTGTGTACAGAATGTGAGCAGATATTATCTCTTCATCACACTCGTTTCTCCTTGCAGTTGACAACATAACAGATGTGGTTTCTATGCAGATTGCTACATGATGATAAGTAAGGGACTGCATTTCCGCTTACCTGTTTTTCAAGTAAAAGGAAGAAAAAAAAACCTCTTACAGTGCTTAAACCTGTTCTTCTGAATGCATGAAAGACTATTTGAGATCTATTTATTTCTTTAGACATAGTTGCTGACCTTCTGTGATCAAACTGGAATATTGTTGCCTTCCAAGTGCAGAGTCATATTTGTCCTATCAGGATAATGCTGCTTCTTCATTTTGTATTTTTTTTTCTTCTACATTACTTTTGTGTGCACATGAGCTGAACTCAACCAGTGAGCCAATCGGGGGCAGCATATCTGTGTAGTTCCCAAACCCCCAATCACAATTACTTGCATATTACTATGCGGTTTAACCTCTTGGCTGGGGTCAACATTAAACTTTCACTATTTAGATAAAGCATTACATTTTAAGACTTTTTTTAAATTCACTTTTGTTTATTAAACTTATTAAACTTACTTTGATATCCTTTGTTGAAAAGCATGTGTACAAATCCTTAGCAGCAGCAATGCACTACTGATGTTTAGTGCCTACACACAAATGCCTCTTGTAATTGACCACCAGGTGTGTTCAGCTAGCTCCCAGTGGTGCATTACTGCTTTGGGGTGAACTTAAAGGGACAGTATACACTCATTTTCATGTAACTGCATGTAATAGACCCTACTATAAAGAATAAGATGCACAGATACTGATATAAAAATCCAGTATAAAACTGTTTAAAAACTTACTTAGAAGCTGTCAGTTTGGCTCTGTTGAAAAGGTAGCTGGAAATCCCACTGCAAGTGGCAAATAAGACACTCCCCCCCTCCCCCTTCTTTTACATATGAAAAGACCCTTTACACAAACATGAGCAAGCTGGAGAAGGTAGCTGACGGTATTCTCATAAAACTTTGGGGCTTGGTTAGGAGTCTGAAAATCAGAGCAATGTTATTTAAAAATAAGCAAAACTATACATTTATTTTAAAAAAAAACTTTATGGGCGATATAAATAGATCATCTACAAAACATTTATGCAAAGAAAAAATGAGTGTATAATGTCCCTTTAAACTATTTGTTTAGTCCTTTTCTCATAGTTATATGCAAGCAATAGTACAATAAGTATATGTAAGCATTTTCCTATTGCACATTTATGTCCCCTTAAAGGGACATTAAACCCAAAAAAATTTTTTTCATGATTCAGACAGAGAATATAATTTTAAACAACATTCCAATTTACTTCTATTATCTAATTTGCTTCATTCTTTAAATATCCTTTGTTAAAGAAATAGCAATGCACATGGGTGAGCCAATCACATGAGGCAAATATGTGCAGCCACCAATCAGAAGCTACTGAGCCTATCTAGATATGCTTTTCAGGAAAGAATAATAAGATAATAGAAGTAAATTAGAAAGTTGTTTACAATGGTATTCTGTATCTGAATCATGAAAGAGAAAATTGGTGTGTACTGTCACTTTAACCCTTTGAGTGCTAACGACGTCTCTGAGCCGTTGCAAATTGTCCTAGTCAGGTGCTAACAGCGGCTCAGAGCTGTCGCTAGTACTCATCCATCTTGAGGGCAATCTGGGGGCTCCTACCATGGCAATCTGGCCAGAATAGTGAGAGGCTCCGCCGGGGCTTCAAATGACATCACCGCGCAACTTTATTTAAAATTAACAGTGGGCAATATAGGGAAATGGGGGCATGCTACTTAGAAGCCTATATCTCAGGCATCTAAGCAGCTACAGACCCACTGTTGGAAAGGTAATTGCCTAACCTTTCCAACAGTATAAGTTTTGGGGATCTGGAAAAAAAGTAAAAAAAAAAGAAAAAAAAAAAAAGCTCAAATCCAGTTTAGCACCCAGGTGGGAAATGGCTTAGCAGCCAAAGGGAAACCAGAAGATTAATTTTCATGCGGCATACTGGTAACAAGCCATGGATTTCTGTAAATGACATAAATGTAGAGAGTAGCTTAGAAAGCTGTGTCATACCCATGTAACAAAGTAGTAAATGACACTAAAGTCAATAGAGGTAGAAAACACTTTATCCAAACTGCTTGGGACCGGAAATGGTTTGTTTTTTGTAATAGCTTGGATTTTGGAATATCTGCTTCTGTTAAATGGGAACTATGTGTAGACAACAATATCTTATGAAATGAAAATATTACCTAAATGACATAATACAGCTTATACATGTAACCTAAAGGTATATTTATATTGGTTTTTAATACTTTTGTATATATAGTTCCCTCAGAGAGTACAGTACTGTAATCGGAAAGGTAATATTTGTTTTAAATAAATATAGACTATTATTTGCCATACAGAAAACAAAACCCAAACCAAAGGCGCAGGCAGGGAAGACTGTGACTTAAAGGGACATTCCAGTCAAAATATAAATGCACATATATTTATTGTATTTTTGAATAAAATCATATTTTCAATATACATGTATTGGCACTGTTTAAGTGTAAACTTTTTTTCTCTGCATGTGAAGCATAGCTAGATATTTTCACTACACCCACATTTTAAATACTGCAGCAGCTCAGATCATCAGTGGGGCTTGTATTATGTCAGCAATAAACAAATTGAGTCATTACCAGATGGTACAAGCACCTTAGGCTCTCTGAATAAGTGTTATGTTTAAAATGCTGGTGCACGGTGCATACTTAAAGTGGAGGTCAAGTCTGGCTTAGTCGCTCTGCAGTTAATTATAAATAACCTTGATGTTCATTCATGATTTATGCTAAATGTTGTCAAAATCTTTTATATTTTACCTTTGAATTCTCCGCCGGGCGTTCAGCCCCTTTTTCTCAACTTCATTAGTCACTTATGCCCATGCGTTAAAGACTAACTAACGTCATCAACCTCTCATGCTCGTGCATGAGACGCGCATGCGTATTCTGCTGCATTATTATTTGTGTACATTTCTTCACTCACATTTGGATACATTTCTTCACTCGTGCTTGGAGTCTTGCCAAAAGTATAGCGAGTAACACGATCGCATAGTAATAAATTAATGAATGTATTCATTCATTGAATACTATGTTTCACTGGTACGTACCGTAAAATTTTTACGCATGCGCGATTGCGGTGACCATACACATGCACAGTTTCTTTGCAGTATTGTGCACGAGCTTTTGAGTGACGTAGTGAGCGTGTGGGACCACTCGCTACGTCACTAGTACTGAATAAGTACTGAATAAGGAAGTGTTGGAGGGGAGGATTCACAATGTAAAACGGAGGTATTATATATTATGATTGTATATAAAAAAACGATAGCCCAAAAAAAGTTAGCGACTTTAATGTGGAAATGGCAGTAGTCCAGTAGCATAAAATTGACCTTCGCTTTAAATACACATTTGAAACAGCTATAGCTTTTATTAGAAGCATTTTTGCTAGTGCATGTATATTACAAAATTGCTTCTGTTCAATACTGAAATGCACCCATGTGGTTTTGGCTGGAATATCCCTTTAATGGTGGAGGAAAATAGTGATTTTTGATCATTTAAAAGTTGAAAACTTTGGATTTAAGAATAAGTTTGGAGTTTGGAATTCTGGATTTGGGGATTTGTACCTGTATTAAACTTCTATGATTCCGATAGAACATGCAGTTTTAAGAGACTTTCTAATTAACTTCCATTATCAAACTATGCACATTTTGAGGCACCAGCTACTGAGCATGTGCACGAGTTCAGTGTATACATATGAGACTGTGATTGGCTGATGGCTGTCACATACAGGGGTCCAGCAAATTGAAGTAAATTTTTCAGAAAAAAAAACTACTGCTCATTTTCATTTAAAAGTAAGTGTTGTATTTTTATTATACGTTTTTTGTGGATTAATTTTTCTTTTTTTCATTGCGTTTTATACTTGGAAGTTCAGGTACAAAATTCCTTTTGTCAATAATTTAAAATTCCCACTGTTAAATATTAGCAAGGTATTGGCAGATGGCCTTGTGCGTATAAATTATAATGTCTGTTGTAAAACAACCTTGATTGTTTCAGAAACGTCTGACAGAATATTTGTGAGTTGAGATACAACTTTTACTAGATAACACAATAGGAATTTTAAAAATGAGTAATCTTTGACTCACAGGGAAATCTGATGGTTTGTTTTCTGGATCTTTCTTTCATTTTTTCTTTCTCTTTTTTTTCTTTCTCATTTTTCTCTTAATTCTTTCTCTTTTTCTTTCTTTGTGTGGTACTGTGAGCTAGCTGGACACATCTGCTGAGCCGTTGACGTGTGTAGCTACCAATTAACAGCATTCTCCCATATTTTAGTTTATAAATTCTGATATGTTTGGATGGGGGCAATATCTGAGCATAGCTCTGAACCATTCTGCATATTCCACGATTGCCATGGTTTGGTAGCTCTGTTTTATTGTCCCTCCCATAGCTTCCCCTTCAGAGCAAATGTCCTGTTTGCCAAAGTAAAATCAGGTACTGCTCCAACTCCGCCCACTGCACACATCTGACTCCGCCCCTCCTGTTGTGTCTCCGCACTCAAAACACCTGCAACCCCGCCCACGAGTTTCCCTCACCCACCAGTATTAGAAGGCATCCAGGAAATGTTAGAAGGTTTTTAAAGGGGCAGTAAACTTACAAACTAATGTTACATAATTCTGCACATAGTGCAGGATTATATAACATTATCTTAGTGGCAGATTTATAAATTTTAGGATTTTTATTTAAAGTTTATTTGTATTTGAATGTAGCTCGCTCCTGCTACTAGACCAGAGCGGGAGCGAGCTACATTCAGTTTAATGGTGCGACCCTGTGACTAGACAGTGTTTCTGTTATGCGCTGAGGAAAAACCAGACCCGCTCAGTAGAGCAAGGAGCGGTGTTCTGGAAAAATAAAGTTTTAAATAAAAATTCTCTGCAATACTTTAAAGGGACACTGAACCCAATTTTTTTCTTTTGTGCTTCAGATAGAGCATGACATTTTAAACAACTTTCTAATTTACTCCTATTATCAAATTTTCGTCATTCTCTTGGCATCTTTATTTGAAATGCAAGAATGTAAGGTTAGATGCCGGCCCATTTTTGGTTAACAACCTGGGTTGTCCTTGTTGATTGGTGGATAAATTCATCCACCAATAAAAAAAGTGCTGTCCAGAGTTTTGAACCCAAAAAATAGCTCAGATACCTTCTTTTTCAAATAAAGATAGCAAGAGAATGAAGAAAAATTGATAATAGGAGTAAATTAGAAAGTTGCTTAAAATTGCATGCTCTATCTGAATAATGAAAGAAAAATTTTGGGTTCAGTATCCCTTTTAATGTATAAATCTGCCACTAAGCTAATGTTATATAATTCTACACTATGTGCAGAATTATATAACATTAGTTTGTACGTTTTCTGGCCCTTTAAGAGTATAAGCGCTTCCCTGTAGACCTGAAACAATGTTGCTAGAAAATTAGTTTAAGGGCCATAATACCCAAATGTTTAAACACTTGAAAGTGATGCAGCATAGCTGTAAAAAGCTGACTAGAAAATATCACCTGAACATCTCTATGTAAAAAAGAGAGAGATTTTACCTCAAATTTCCTCAGTAGCCATATCCGATTTGTAAAGGACTTCTAAGCAGCAAATCAGTATGTATGTCCCAGGACAGTTAAAGGAGCAAGCTTTCGTGCACACTCATCTTATTTCCCTATTCAGTGTAAGGAAGTTTACTATGAAATCACATGAGAGTTAAGTCAAATCGCATGAGATCACAGT
The DNA here is from genome assembly GCF_027579735.1 of Bombina bombina. Taxonomy (NCBI): domain Eukaryota; kingdom Metazoa; phylum Chordata; class Amphibia; order Anura; family Bombinatoridae; genus Bombina; species Bombina bombina. Next base: position 344,573,136 of record NC_069505.1, on the reverse strand, counting down.
AAAAGAGTTCATGACCTCAGCACTGTTGATGCTGATTTTTTTTTTACCTGCAGCTGAGCAGCAGTTGAGTTTAACTTTTTACACAGAACTTACTCTGCTTACTCTCTTTTTTACATAAAGATGCTCAGGTGATATTTTCCTATCAGCTTTTTACAATTATACTGCATCAGTTTCAAGTGGTTTAGCATATGAGTATTATGTCCCTTTAAGCAAAATTTAAACAATAAATTGTGTAATGCAAAATAATTTGACAACTGTCACCATATTGCATTTTTTTATACAATGTAAATAAAACTATATCTTTTTTTTTTTTTGTATTACATTTCCCCCAAGGAGCTCTAGTAGTATTACTGTTGCATCTGTTATATAAAAAAAAAATCTACACCAGCTTCATTAATTGTCTTGCAGTGTTTTAGTACAAAGCAACTGACAAATGACTCTTCTTTATTGTTTATGCATCATTTAGCAATAGAGAACTACATACGGTAGATTGGTGGTGTTGCAAATTCCCTGGGAAAGGAAATGGGATATGTATTAATGAGACCTTTAATAAATAATGCACAGCTTAGTTACTATATGGCAAGTGTTTTGTCATTTTTATTCCTTTCTAAGTATCCTCATGTTTATTACACATTAAAGGACAGTCAACACCTTGTAATTACAAGAAATTTCTGTTGTGTTCCTATAGAATAACATATCAGCCAAGTCTTAAAGGGACACTGAACCCAATTTTTTTTCTTTTGTAATTCAGAAAGAGCATGCAATTTTAAGCAACTTTCTAATTTGCTCCTATTATCAATTTTTCTTTGTTCTCTTGCTATCATTATTTGAAAAAGAAGGCATCTAAGCTTTTTTTTGGTTTCAGTACTCTGGACAGCACTTTTTTATTGGTGGATGAATTTATCCACCAATCAGCAAGGACAACCCAGGTTGTTCACCAAAAATGGGCCGGCATCTAAACTTACATTCTTGCATTTCAAATAAAGATACCAAGAGAATGAAGAAAATTTGCTAATAGGAGTAAATTAGAAAGTTGCTTAAAATTTCATGCTCAATCTGAGTCACGAAAGAAAAATTTTGGGTACAGTGTCCCTTTAATGTTTTTAAAACAAATTAACACCCTTTTTACTTTCTTCAATAGCTAAATTCCACCCACAAAATTATTTGGCTTATTTGGAGGATCCTATCTGGGCGTTAGTCTGCAAATAACAAGACGATCTACTGACCTATCACTAGTATAAAGTATATTGTTTTGCTGCTGTTATTAGGCATTTTCATTTGTGTACTTTGTTGGCAAACGAATGGCGGTGGCCGTTTTCGGCATTCTTTTGCTAAGAAGTACACACATGCACATGCTTAGTTGTGATCTGATAATTAAAGGGATAGTAAACCCAAATGTTTTCTTTCGTGATTCAGATAGAGCATGCAATTTTTTTTTTTTAATCATTTTTATTATATTTCAACAGGTTTATACATTTTCATATAATTTCAGGGAGACAAGGAATGGACATACAATTGAAAATCAACCACCCATAGACAATCCACAAAATATTATGCCTATAAACAAGGAAAAGAGGAAACCCTCTGATACATTCCATCCCATAATAACCTTATTATTAGGTTTCAGTCTATCATTCCTTGAATCTTATATTTTCCTGTTGAAATATATCTTTTCCCTTTTTTGTTGTGTTCCCTATCCAAAAGAAAAAAAAAAAAAAGAAAGAAAGAAAGAAGAAAAAGAAAAAAAAAGAAAGAAAGAAGAGAAAAAAAAAAAAAAAAAAAAAGGGGGTTCCCTCCCCTCACCCCTCGCCCCTCCACCCCTCCAACCGTCTACCAAAGGTTGAGCAGCACCAATTCTGAATTTCTAAATGGGAATATCATCATTTCTATTTCATTAATCGGGTAGCCCTTAATAAAATTTGACCATTTTGAAAAGAATCTTTTAATGTCTTCTTCATTATCAATATTTGTGTCCCTCTGTTCAATCATGCATTGTTTCTTCAGACAATTTCTAACTTCCACAATTGAGGGGGTCTTATGATTTTTCCAGTATTTGAAAATTAAATATCTGGCTGCTAAAATTGTAAGAGTGATTAGTTTTCCCTGGTGTTGTTGTCCTCCTACTTGTTGTGTATAGAATATAATCTGTGTCAATGTGAGAGCCAGGGGAGCAGCCACCAGATTTTTTTAAGCCAGAATTCTATTTTATACCAAAATTGATGAATTTTAGGACACTCCCAAATCATATGCACCAGATCTGCTGCCTCACGAGAACATTTTGGGCATTTGTTAAAGTCTAGATTGTGAATTTTGTACCCTAAGGCTGGAGTAAAATATGTTCTATGTAGTATTTTAACATGTGCTTCTCTCCAGGTAGCCGAGAGAGTGGCCGAGTTTACCCTTGTGATTGACTTTTGAATGGTTTTTGAGTCTATCGAATCAGAGGAGATTAACCTGGTCCAGACTGCTGCCATTTGTTCTAGTAAAAGTGTTCCCTTGTTAATCTTAAGGAGTGAGTAACAAGGAGTGATTGACATACGTCCAACCTTGATCATTGTCAGCCAGTTGTCCAGTTTGCCTAGATTCCAGGACCAGTCGGTGGCCTTAACTAGTTCAGAGCAATAATGTCTGAGCTGGAGGTATGCAAAAAACTCCTTATGTGCTAAGTTAAATTCGTTTTTCAATTCTTCAAATGTTTTTATAGTGTTTAGAGCATGCAATTTTAAGCAACTTTCTAATTTACTCCTATTATCAAATTTTCTTTGTTCTCTTTGTATCTTTATTTGAAAAAGCAGGAATGAAAGCTTTGGAGCCGGCCTATTTATGGTTCAGTACCCTGGATAGGGCTTGCTGATTGGTGGCTACATTTAGACATCCAGTCATCAAGCGCAACCTAGGTTCTGAACCTAAAATGGGCTGGCTCCAAAGCTTTTATTTCTGCGTTTTCAAATAAAGATAGAAAGTTGCTTAAAATGGCATGCTCTATCTGAATCATGAAAGAAAATATTTGGGTTTACTATCCCTTTAAGTGAATTAAGGGCAGATTTGTAGCAGGGCTAGCCTTGAGAATCAACAGGGTGCATTTAAATTTTTGATAATTAGAAATTGCTCAATTTTCACAGCTAGATTTGAAAAGTAAGCACAATAAATAATGAAAATATAATACAAAGCTGTTTCATTTTATATATATATATATATATATATAACTAAATATTTAATATAAAAATCTCAGGGTGTTTACTGTCCATTGGCATTAGAAATAAAAAATATTGTGGAATAATATTATATAGTTGTCGGATATCTGTCTGACGAGATATCAAATTAGTAAAAATCATAGTTTATTTGCATTTTAATTCAGCCTGTTTGCACAAACTTATTTTATTTTTATTTGCACAACAATCTTATGTCATGTGCACATTTTTCTCGCAATAATTACTATGGGTCGATCACAATCCCCAAAGACTTTAAAGGGACATGAAACCCATTTTTTTTCTTTCTTGATTCTGATAGAGCAATTGATTTTAAACAATTTTCCAATTTGCTTCTATTATCTAATTTTGTTTTGTTCTCTTGATATTCTTTGTTGAAAATGATACCTAGGTAGACTCAGGAGCTGCTGATTGGTTGCTGCACATATATGCCTCTTGTAATTGGATGACCAATGTGTTCAGGTAACCCCCAGTAGTGCATTGTTGCTGCTTCAACAAAGGATACCAAGAGAATGAAGCAAATTATATAATAGAAGTAAATTGAACAGTTGTTTAGAACTGTATCATCGTCAATCTGAATCATGAAAGAAAAAAATTGGGTTTCATGTTCCTTTAAAGGGACAGTCTACAATTGAATTTGTATTTTAAAAGATAGATAATGACTTTATTACCCATTCACCAGTTTTGCACAACCAACACTGTTATATTAATACACTTTTTACCTCTGTGATTACCTTGTATCTAAGCCTCTTCTGACAGCCCCCTGATCACATGACTTTGTATTATCTATTGGCTTGCATTTTAGTACTTTGTTGTGCTAACTCTCCTCGAGTGTGAACACAATGTTATCTATATGGCCCACATGAACTAGCAGTTTCCTGTTGTGAAAAGCAAATAAAAAAGCATGTGATTAGAGGCTGTCTATAGTGACTTAGAAACAGGCAGACATTTAACGGTTTAAATGTTATAAAGTATATTAAAAGGATACTGAACCCAATTTTTTTCTTTCATGATTCAGATAGAGCATGCTATTTTAAGCAACTTTCTAATTTACTCTTAATATTAATTGTTCTTCTTTGAAAAAACAAAATGTTAGCTTACGAGCCGGCCCATTTTTGGTTCAGCACATAGCTCTTGCTGATTGGCGGTTGCATTTAGCCACCAATCAGCAAGCGCTACCCATTTTCTGAACCAAAGATGGGACGGTGTCCTGTCAAAAACCCCAAGTCGTCGAAATCTCCAATTTCACCAGAACCAATAATCTGAATGGTTGTGCATCCTGTCCTCCACTGAGACACGGGCCAATCAGATGGGCACTGTAATTCGACATTAACGCCTATCTTCACTATCTATAATTGCCTCTCAACGTGGGGTATTCAAGGGGGGCAGACCTCATTCCCCAAGGTTCACTTAAAGGGACAGTCTACCCCAGAATTTTTATTGTTTTAAAAGATAGATAATCCCTTTATTACCCATTCCCCAGTTTTGCATAACCAACACAGTTATAATAATATACTTTTAACCTCTGTGATTATCTTGTATCTAAGCCTTTGCAAACTGCCCCTTTTTCAGTTCTTTTGACAGACTTGCAGTCTAGCCAATCAGTGCCTGCTCCCAGATAACTTCACGTGCACAAGCACAGTGTTATCTATATGAAATACGTGAACTAACACCCTCTAGTGGTCAAAAACTGTTAAAATGCAATCTGAAAAGAGGTGGGCTTCAAGGTCTAAGAAATTAGCATATGAACCTCCTAGGTTAAGCTTTCAACTAAGAATACCAAGAGAACAAAGCAAAATTGGTGATAAAAGTAAATTGGAAAATTGTTTAAAATTACATGCCCTATCTGAATCATGAAAGTTTATTTTGGCCTAGACTGTCCCTTTAAGGAGGATGCCAGAGGATTGACAGGGTGCCCCCCTAACCCCCCCCCCCCCCCCCAGACAGAGGCAAAAACAAATAGTGAAAATAGGAGAGTCACTGGAAGTGACGTAATTGGAGATTTCAATGACTTGCTGTTTTTGGCAGAACACCGGCTTGTAAGCTTATATTCCTGCTATTTCAATTAAAGATACCAAGAGAACGAAGAATAATTAATAGGAGTAAATTAACAAAGGGGTTAATAATTTCCAGCTATCTTTATTTGCTGCTCCTGGCTGACATTGTTCTCTTTATCAGGATGTGAATTATGTCTTTTAACCTATTTGGAGGGGATAAACATACAAATGCAAATGACCAGTAATGAAACAAAATTATCTATAACAATCCAGAGATTGTTCTTATCGCGTTGCGATCTTTTAATTTCAAAAGAGTGTTAAAGGCACATGAAACACAACTTTTTCTTTCATGATTCAGACATATATTAGAATTTTCAAAAAAGTTTTCCAGTTTAAGTCTATTATTATATATGCTTCATTCTTATGTTATTTTTTGTTGAAGAGATATCTAGATAGGTAGCGTGGAAGTTTGGAGCACTACATAACGGGAAATAGTGCTGCCAATCTAGTGCTCTTGCTAATGTATAACATTGTTGAAAAACTGCTGCCATATAGTGCTGCAGACACGTGAACACTCCTGAGCTTGCCTTCCTGTTTTTCAACAAAGGATGACGAGACTCGGCACTGATTGGCTAAAATGCATGTCTGTCAAAAGAACTGAAATAAGGGGGCAGTCTGCAGAGGCTTAGATACAAGGTAATTACAGAGGTAAAAAGTATATTAATATAACCGAGTTGGTTATGCAAAACTGGGGAATGGGTAATAAAAGGATTATCTACCTTTTAAAACAATAAAAAAAATCTATTGTAGACTGTCCCTTTTAAAGTGACACTCAATCAAAATGAAACTTTCATTATTAATATAGAGCAGCAATTTTAAACAACTTTTCAATTTACAAAAATGTGCACTGTCTTTTTATATTTAAACTTTTTGAGCCACCAACTCCTACTGAGCATGTGCAAGAATAAGTGTGTATGCATTTGTGAATGGCTGATGGCTGTCACATGGTACGTGTATGCATTTGTGATTGGCTGATGGCTGTCACATGGTACAGGGGGAGTGGAAATAGACAACTTTTAAAATTGTCAGATAAAAAATCTACTACTCATTTGAAGTTCAGACTAAATGCTATTGCATTGTCTTGTTATCTTGCATTTGTTGATCATGCAAATCTACTGTGTTGACTGGTCCTTTAAGTACTTCATAGGAACTAAATACTTTACCCTTAGATATTTATGCAACTAATACAATTAAAAAACAAACAAAAATTACATCTGCAAATTATTCTCAGGCTAATCCCTGAATACATCATTATATCTAACATTTATTTACAGTTTAAAGAGATAAAACAATGTTTCTAGAAATCATTGCAAGATGTATTGTTCATAATTTTAAAAGGATTTTACCTTTTATTTTTTTTTTTTAAAACTTCATTTGTGCAGTGTTCATTACTTCCTGTCACAGCCTTACTAGAGGGCTGTGCCCATCTAGCCTAATGTCATAAAACTTCTAGAGTAACATCCGCTGTTTACTGTTCAGTGAAAGCTATAGAAAGTAAGCTTTGCCCATGCTCAGAAGAGGACAGAGGGCAGGGGCTACATTGAGAATTTATAAGTGCTCATTTTGCAATAAAAACATTTGTTTGCTTTTTTACACAATCAGGTTTTTGTGTTTTTTTTCCATGTTTACCCTGATTTCGTTTTTACTAAAGGACCACTGTTTCATATCTCTTTTTAATATCACTTTAACAAAGGAATAAACAATCAGATGTAACTTTTAACAGTTCAATATAGATAAATATTTTCAGCCTGTGGTAATAAAGTGGTGTAAGGCTATCCCTAAAACATATCATGCTAGTGCTCACAGTTAAAGGTACAGTAAACACCTTGATATTTCTAAATAAAACATTTAGTTATGTGTACTACAACCACTTTGTAATATACTTTTATTTATTTTGCAACACTTTTAACATAATATTAGCTCTGAAAATTATGGATTTTCTAATTCTCACAGTTGCAAATACACACTACAGACTTCTCAAGGCCAACCCTGCTACAAATCTATCACTGACTGACTTCAGCAGATAACTGGAAAACAATGCACTTTATACTGACATAATGACCATGGCTAGTCTTGCTGTCTGCAGACTCAAGGTCAGATTGGCTCTTTCCAATAAGACAAGTAGGCTTTACTTTTGGCTATTGAAAAACTGTTGCAGCAAATAAGATGTTTTGTTTTAGTAATGTTAAGATTTGGCTGTTATGTTCTATACCAAAACAACAGAGTTGATTTAAAAGCTGTAAAATGTATTTGTATTAAAGGGACACAAACCCCCAAAATGTTCTTTTCATAATTCAGATAGAACATACAAAACATTTTTTTTAAAAAATTGATAATAGGATAAAATGATTAATAGGAGTAAAATAGAAAGTTGCTTAAAATCACATGCTCTATCTGAATCATGAAAGAAAAAAAAAATTGGGTTCCATATCCCTTTAAATATTTAATTTAATGTTCCAACCGGATCTCTTTTTTTAATATCTGTGAAATAAATAAAACAAATATAATGGTTTATATTGTCTGAATCCATGATGTTGAAGTCACATGGATATAGTACGTAGAGAATGTTCTAAGTTATATTGTTTTTTTTTCAGAGAACCATAAAATCTTCATTTGAATGAATGTGTATCTTGTTTATAACAAAATTATATTTGGTATGCAATCAACAGAAAGAGTCTATTTTTTGCAGCATCTAAAATCTGGTGTTTTGAAAATATTTTACAGCATAAAGGGATAGTAAACCCCCAAAAAAGATAGATAATCCCTTTTATTTACCATTCCCCAGTTTTACATAACCAGCACTGTTATATTAATATACTTTTTACCTCTGTAATTACCTTGTATCTAAGCTTCTGCAGACTGCCTCCTTATCTCAGATCTTTTGACAGATTTGCATTTCAGGCAATTAGTGCTGACATTTAAATAACTTCACGTGCATGAGCACAGTGTTATCTATAGAAAACACATGAACTAACACCCTCTAGCTGTGAAAAACTGTCAAATGCATTTAGATAAGAGGCGGCCTTCAAGGGCTTAGAAATTAGCTTATGAGCCTTCCTAGGTTTAGCTTTCAACTAAGAATAACGAGAGAACACAGCAAATTTGATGATAAAAATAAATTAGAATGTTTAAAATGTCATGCCCTATCTGAATCATGGAAGTTTAATTTGGACTTTACTATCCCTTTTAAAAGAAAAGGATGGCCCTGACTGAAACAATTTACTTTTATCATTTGTGGTATGCTTTAAATTTGGGGCTCGACAAATCCAGGAGCCATTGTCTTATAGAATGTTACATCTGGCGCCTGTTTGGGTTTTTCTCCATATAAATATAGACAAATAGTACTGTCTGGCTCCTAAAAATATGCCTGGCTCCTAAATAGTCTAAACAAATGTGTTAACCCATGTTGTAATTGACATTTTGTTGTTTTTATGTTGTAAAATCTATTTAAAAGAACATAAAACTGAAAGTTGAAATGTACATTAAAGGGACATACTACTCATATGCTAAATTGCTTGAAAGTGATGCAGCATAAATGTATAAAGCTGACAAGAAAATATCACCTGAGCATCTCTATGTAAAAAAGGAAGATATTTTACCTCAATGTTTCTTCAGCTCACCAGAGTAAGTGCTGTGTAAACAGTTATACTTCAGCTGCTGTCCAGCTGCAGGTTGAAAAAAACAAAAACAATCAGCAGTGCTGAGGTAATGCTTTGCCTTTGCTGTGATCTCTATGAGATTGCATAGAATTTACTTAAACTCAATAGTAAAATAACATGATTGTGCTTGCACACTCCCTTGCAAGTCCTGGGACAAGCATCCTGACTGGCTGCTTAACGTCTCTTTACAATGGGGTGTGAATACTTCTAAAATTTGAGGTAAAATATTTTCCTTTTTTACATAGCGATATTCAGGTGATATTTTCTAGTCAGATTTTTACTGCTCTGCTGCACCAGTTTAAAGTGCTTCAACATTTGTGTATCATGTCCCTTTTTAATGCATTTTAGTTTTGAATACAATTAGTTTCGCAATACATGTGTTAGCAAAAATGCTTCTGATAAAAGTAATCACTGATTCAGTGTTGGCTTTTACTGAGCATGGAGCATATGTACTCAGTTTGTCTCATTGCTAGCCATATTATTTTTTAGCGTGTTGGTTTTTTGGGGGGTATATTGGTTTTTTATTATGAAGTAGAGTTATCTTGTGCTACTTATTGTTTGGGCTTTGTATACTGAAATAAGCTTCATGCATGCACTTTCACCAGTGTGCATGTGCAGTGAGTTCCAGCTACACTCCAATAAATGCGTAGAATCAAGAAATATATATGGGTTATTAGATGTTTGGATTGTGTTAAAAATTATTTGGCTTTGTGTTAAAGTAGTTGAAAACCACAAACAATCACCTAGATTACGAGTTTTGCGTTAGAAGCTGTGCGGTGCTAACGAGCAGTTTATGCTCACCCTCACTTACAGACAGCGCTGGTATTACGGGTTTTTTTCGACCCGGCGTTAGCCTCTAAAAAGTGAGCGTAGAGCAGAATTTAGCTCCACATCTCACCTCAATACCAGCGCTGCTTACGTTAGCGGTGAGCTGGCTGAACGTGCTCGTGCACGGTTTCCCCATAGGTATCAATGGGGGAGAGCCGGCTGAAAAAAAACCTAACACCTGCAAAGAAGCAGCGTAAAGCTCCTAACGCAGCCCCATTGATTCCTATGGGGAAATGAAAGTTATGTCTACACCTAACACCCTAACATGAACCCTTAGTCTAAACACCCCTAATCTTACACTTATTAACCCCTAATCTGCCGCTCCGGACACCGCCGCCACCTACATGATACTTATGAACTCCTAATCTGCTGCCCCCAACATCGCCAAACCCTACATTATATTTATTAACCCCTAATCTTCCACCCCCAATCTCGCCGCAACCTAACTACATTTATTAACCCCTAATCTGCCGCCCCCAACGTCGCCACCACTATAATAGTTATTAACCCCTAAACCTAAGTCTAACCCTAACCCCCCCTAACTTAAATATAATTTAAATAAAGCTAAATAAAATTACTACAATTAACTAAATAATTCCTATTTAAAACTAAATACTTACCTATAAAATAAACCCTAAAATAGCTACAATATAACTAATAGTTACACTGTAGCTAGCTTAGGGTTTATTTTTTTTTACAGGCAACTTTGTATTTATTTTAACTAGGTAGCATAGTTATTAAATAGTTATTAACTATTTAATAACTACCTAGTTAAAATAAAGACAAATTTACCTGTAAAATAAAACCTAACCTAAGTTACAATTACACCTAACACTACACTATAATTAAATTAATTACCTAAATTAAATACAATTAATTACAATTAAATAAAATTATCTAAAGTACAAAACCCCCCATTAAATTACAGAAAATAATAAAGACATTACAAGATTTTTAAACGAATTACACCTAATCTAATCCCCCTAACAAAATAAAAAAGCCCCCCCAAAAATAAAAAAGCCCTACCTTACACTAAATTACAAATAGCCCTTAAAAGGGCCTTTTGCGGGGCATTGCCCCAAAGTAATCGGCTCTTTTACCTGAAAAGAAAATTACAATTCCCCCCCAACATTAAAACCCACCACCCACACAACCAACCCTACTCTAAAACCCACCCAATCCCCCCTTAAAAGAACCTAACACTAACCCCCTGAAGATCACCTTACCGGCAGACGTCTTCACCCAACCGAGCCGAAGTCCTCAACAAAGCCGGGAGAAGTCTTCATCCAATCCGGGCGAAGTGGTCCTCCAGATGGGCAGAAGTCTTCATCCAGACGGCATCTTCATCCAGCGTGGAGCGGGTCCATCTTCAAGACATCTGACGCGGAGCATCCTCTTCTTCCGACGGCTAAACACAGAATGAAGGTTCCTTTTAAATGACGTCATCCAAGATGGTGTCCCTTCAATTCTGATTGGCTGATAGGATTCTATCAGCCAATCGGAATTAAGGTAGAAAAAATCCTATTGGCTGATGCAATCAGCCAATAGGATTGAGCTTGCATTCTATTGGCTGTTCCAATCAGCCAATAAAATGCAAGCTCAATCCTATTAGCTGATTGGATCAGCCAATATGATTTTTTTTCTACCTTAATTCCGATTGGCTGATAGAATCCTATCAGCCAATCGAAATTGAAGGGACGCCATCTTGGATGACGTCATTTAAAGGAACCTTCATTCTGTGTTTAGCCGTCGGAAGAAGAGGATGCTCCGCGTTGGATGTCTTGAAGATGGACCCGCTCTGCGCCGGATGGATGAAGATAGAAGATGCCGTCTGGATGAAGACTTTGCCCCTCTAGAGGACCACTTCGCCCGGCATGGATGAAGACTTCTCCCGGCTTCGTTGAGGACTTCGGCCGGTTGGGTTAAGACGTCTCCCGGTAAAGTGATCTTCAGGGGGTTAGTGTTAGGTTTTTTTAAGTGGGGGTTGGGTGGGTTTTAGAGTAGGGTTGGTTGGTGTGGGTGGTGGGTTTTAATATTGGGGGGGGAATTGTAATTTTTTTTCAGGTAAAAGAGCTGATTACTTTGGGGCAATGCCCCGCAAAAGGCCCTTTTAAGGGCTATGTGTAATTTAGTGTAGGGTAGGGCTTTTTTTATTTTGGGGGGGCTTTTTTATTTTGTTAGGGGGATTAGATTAGGTGTAATTAGTTTAAAAATCTTGTAATTTCTATATTTTCTGTAATTTTAGTTTTTTGTTTTTTTTTTGTACTTTAGATAATTTTATTTGTAATTAATTGTATTTAATTTAGGTAATTTAATTATAGTGTAGTGTTAGGTGTAATTGTAACTTAGGTTAGGTTTTAATTTACAGGTAGATTTGTCTTTATTTTAACTAGGTAGTTATTAAATATTTAATAACTATTTTAATAACTATTCTACCTAGTTAAAATAAATTCAAAGTTGCCTGTAATTTAAACTGTTAGTTATATTGTAGCTAGCTTCGGGTTTATTTTACAGGTAAGTATTTAGTATTAAATAGGAATAATTTAGTTAATTGTAGTTATTTTATTTAGATTTATTTAAATTATATTTAAGTTAGGGGGTGTTAGGGTTAGACTTAGGTTTAGGGGTTAATAACTTTATTATAATGGCAGCGACGTTGGGGGCGGCAGATTAGGGGTTAATAAATGTAGGTAGGTGGTGGCAATGTTAGGGCCGGCAGATTAGGGGTTAATAATATTTAAATAGTGTTTGCGATGCGGGAGTGCGGCGGCTTAGGGGTTAATATATTTATTATAGTGGCAGCGATGTCCGGTTCGGCAGATTAGGGGTTAAAATATTTATTTTAGTGTTTGCGATGTGGGAGGGCCTCGGTTTAGGGGTTAATAGGTAGTTTATGGGTGTTAGTGTACTTTTTAGCACTTTAGTTAAGAGTTTTATGCTACGGCGCTGTAGTGTAAAACTCTTAACTGATGACTTTAAAATGCGGTACCAGTCTTGACAGGAGAGGGTCTACCGCTCCCTTTTAGTCACTCGTAAATCCTGGCGCTATGCAAGTCCCATTGAAAATATAGGATACGTAATTGACGTAAGTGGATTTGAGGTATTTCCGAGTCTGGCCAAAAAAGTGAGCGGTACACCTGTACCTGCAAGACTCGTAATACCAGCGGGCGTTAAAAAGCAGCGTTAGGACCGGCCAACGCTGCTTTTTAAGCCTAATGCAAGACTCGTAATCTAGCCGAATGTATTTAAAGGGAGAGTAAGCAGTATATTATTTTACTGTAAAATATTTGATTAGGTTTATCAAAACAACTTTGCAATATTCTTTCATTATTTGTTTTCTCCCCTTTTCCTGCAATATTAAATTGAAAAATGTAGACTTTTTAATCACCCCAATAATTTGTCATGATTCAGGTAGAACATACAATTTTAAACAACTTCCAATTTACCGTACTTCTATTATCTTATTTGCTTTATTTTTTTGTATCCTTTATTGAAAAGCATACCTAGGTAGGTTTGGGAGTTGGGAGTTAGCTGATTGCTAGCTCTGCATACATTGGCTTAATGTGTTTAGCTAGCTCCCAGTACATGAATTTCTGCTCTTTCAATAAAGAATACCAAGAGAATGAAGAAAAATTGATAACAAAAGTAAATTGGAATTTTGGTTAAATTTGTATGTTCTATCTTAACCATGAAAGAAAATTTTTAAAAAGTGGAAGCACATCCTCAGAAAAAGCACAAGTACAGTAAAATTGGTTTCCCCTTAATGTGTTTACAATGAGCTATTATTTTAGGTGTAGAGTTTTGGGGAAATGTTCCTTTAGTTATATTTTGGTATACAAAATAGTTATGCCTGCTAATAGAACCACCACCACCCAATAAAATGGTCTGAGCTTGCAGGCAGAACAATCCTCATTAGCTCATCTCCTTATATTTACACAAAATCCTCTATGTTGTGCCTTGGATGCTTATTGCCTTAGGGGATGGAAGCTGACCCAGTCGTAGCCAATTGGGGCATATGTTCTTGTGCACAACCAGTCTCTGTGGCATGAGCAGATGTTTTTAAATAGTCTGTGTGTCCAGAGATTCTAGAGGATTAAATTCAGCATATGTGCGTATGCTGCTGAAAACATTGACAACTTTTTTTAATAGCATTTTTTGCTAATGATATTGTAAAAATTATTCTATTTAAAATTGAAATGCACTCATGAACATTTTATTTTTGACCTTTTCTATCCTTTTTTTTTTTTTTAATATATTTGTTTTAAAGGGACATTCTTATTATTTGTTTAATCCCCACCACAGGCATCTTGTATTGAATTCTGCATAGGATGTTGGTGTTGGATATTCGGGTAGTGTTTTGGGAAGATTCTATTAGAACCATAGGGAGGGTGTAATGTCAAGTGTTTGCTGAAAGTTATGTGTTGGGAAATCTGTCTGCTCTTGATTGGAAGGTGTTGAAGAAGTGTACACAGTACTTTGAAGAGTATTTGGTGAGTAAGGTTGTTAGGTGTCCTGTATTTTTAACCAGAAAATCCAGTATTTCTCTTGTTAAGTGTAGTCAGTCCACGGGTCATCCATTACTTATGGGATTATATCTCTCCCCAACAGGAAGTTGCAAGAGGATCACCCAAGCAGAGCTGCTATATAGCTCCTCCCCTCACATGTCATATCCAGTCATTCTCTTGCAAGTCTCAACAAAGGAGGTTGTGAGAGGAGACAGGAGTTTTTTACTTAATTCTTCAATCAAAAGTTTGTTATTTTAAAATGGCACCGGAGTGTGCTGTTTTTTCTCTCAGGCAGTATTTAGAAGAAGAAGATCTGCCTGCGTTTTCTATGATCTTAGCAGACGTAAGATCCACTGGCTGTTCTCGCGCATTCTGAGGAGGGGTAACTTCAGAAAGGGGAATAGCATGCGGGGTCCTCCGCAAATGAGGTATGTGCAGTATAATATTTTCTAGGAATGGAATTGACTAAGAAAACACTGCCGTTACCCATATGATGTAAGTACAGCCTTTAATGCAGTAGTAGCGACTGGTATCAGGCTGTTAAATGTATGCGCAGTTGAGTTATTTTCTAGGGACTAGAATTTGACTGAGAAAATACTGTTAATACTGAAATAAATGTATAAGCCTTAACTGCAGTAGAAGCGACTGGTAGCAGGCTTAGTGATAACTTTACATAACACTGGAAAAGTTGTTTTTAAAACGTTTACTGGCATGTTATTCGTTTTGTGAGGTACTTTGGTGATAAATCTTTTTGGGCATGATTTTTTTCCACATGGCTAACGTTTATTTCTGCATAGAAACCGTTGTAACAGGTCTCCCACTGTTGTAATATGAGTGGGAGGGGCCTTTTTTAGCGCCTTGTTGCGCAGATAAAATTCTAGCACAGTCTTCCTGCCTTTTCCTCCTTGATCCAGGACGTCTCCAGAGAGCTCAGGGGTCTTCAAAATTCAATTTTGAGGGAGGTAATCAGTCACAGCAGACCTGTGACAGTGTGTTTTGACTGTGAGAAAAACGTTAAATCTAAAATTGATTATCCGGTTGTGGGTATTGAGGGGTTAATCATCCGTTTGCTAGTGGGTGCAATCCTCTGCTAAATTCATACATTTATTGTTAAAATTGTTGGCTATAACTGAATTAGTTCATTGTTATTTCAACTGTGACAGTTTTTTTTTGTGTTTTTAAAAAAGCGCTGCTGCGTTTTTTCATATTGCTTGTAAATTCACTGACAGTTTTTTTTCCAAGCTTGCTAGCCTTCATTGCTAGTCTGTTAAACATGTCTGATACAGATGAATCTACTTGTTCATTATGTTTAAAAGCCAATGTGGAGCCCAATAGAAATTTGTGTACCAATTGTATTGATGTTACTTTAAATAAAAGTCAGTCTTTACCGGTAAAGAAATTATAACCAGACATCGAGGGGAAAGTTATGCCGTCTAACTCTCCTCACGTGTCAGTACCTTCGCCTCCCGCTCAGGAGGTGCGTGAGATTGTGGCGCCAAGTACATCAAGGCCCTTACAAATCACTTTGCATGATATGGCTAATGTTATGAAAGAAGTATTATCTAATTTGCCTGAGTTAAGAGGCAAGCGCGATAGCTCTGGGTTTAGGACAGAGCGCGCCGATGACACGAGAGCCATGTCCGATACTGCGTCACAATTTGCAGAACATGAGGACGGAGAGCTTCATTCTGTGGGTGACGGATCTGATCCGGGGAGACCGGATTCAGAAATTTAAAATTTTAAATTTAAGCTTGAGAACCTCTGTGTATTGCTAGGGGAGGTGTTAGCGGCTCTGAATGATTGCGACATGGTGGCAATCCCAGAGAAATTATGTAGGCTGGATAAATACTATGCGGTACCGGTGTGTACTGACGTTTTTCCTATACCTAAAAGGCTTACAGAGATTATTAGCAAGGAGTGGGATAGACCCGGTGTGCCTTTTTCCCCTCCTCCGATATTTAGAAAAATGTTCCCAATAGACGCCACCACACGAGACTTATGGCAGACGGTCCCTAAGGTGGAGGGAGCAGTTTCTACTTTAGCCAAGCGTACCACTATCCCGGTGGAGGATAGTTGTGCTTTCTCAGATCCAATGGATAAAAAATTAGAAGGTTACCTTAAGAAAATGTTTGTTCAACAAGGTTTTATATTACAGCCCCTTGCATGCATTGCGCCCGTCACTGCTGCGGCGGCATTCTGGTTTGAGTCTCTGGAAGAGGCTATTCGCACAGCTCCATTGGATGAGATTATGAACAAGCTTAAAGCCCTTAAGCTAGCTAATGCATTTGTTTCGGATGACGTGGTGCATTTGACCAAACTAACGGCTAAGAACTCCGGATTCGCCATCCAGGCGCGCAGCGCGCTATGGCTTAAATCCTGGTCAGCAGATGTAACTTCTAAATCTAAATTGCTTAATATTCCTTTCAAAGGGCAAACCTTATTCGGGCCCGGCTTGAAAGAAATTATTGCTGACATTACTGGAGGTAAGGGTCACTCCCTTCCTTAGGACAGGGCCAAATCAAAGGCCAAACAGTCTAATTTTCGTGCCTTTCGTAATTTCAAGGCAGGAGCAGCATCAACTTCCTCCGCCCCAAAACAGGAAGGGACTGCTACTCGTTACAGACAGGGTTGGAAAGGCAACCAGTCTTGGAACAAGGGCAAGCAGGCCAGAAAACCTGCTGCTGCCCCTAAGACAGCATGAAGTAAGGGCCCCCTTTCCGGAAACGGATCTAGTGGGGGGCAGACTTTCTCTCTTTGCCCAAGCTTGGGCAAGAGATGTCCAGGATCCCTGGGCGTTGGAGATCATATCTCAGGGATATCTTCTGGACTTCAAAGCTTCTCCTCCACAAGGGAGATTTCATCTTTCAAGGTTATCAGCAAACCAAATAAAGAAAGAGGCGTTTCTACGCTGTGTACAAGACCTCTTATTAATGGGGGTGATCCACCCAGTTCCGCGGTCGGAACAAGGGCAAGGATTTTATTCAAATCTGTTTGTGGTTCCCAAGAAAGAGGGAACCTTCAGACCAATCTTGGACTTAAAGATCCTAAACAAGTTCCTAAGAGTTCCATCATTCAAAATGGAAACTATTCGAACCATCCTACCCATGATCCAAGAGGGTCAGTACATGACCACAGTGGACTTAAAGGATGCCTACCTTCACATACCGATTCACAAGGATCATTATCGGTATCTAAGATTTGCCTTCCTAGACAGGCATTACCAGTTTGTAGCTCTTCCCTTCGGGTTAGCTACGGCCCCAAGAATCTTTACAAAGGTTCTGGGCTCACTTCTGGCGGTACTAAGACCGCGAGGCATAGCGGTGGCTCCGTACCTAGACGACATTCTGATACAAGCGTCAAGTTTTCAAACTGCCAAGTCTCATACAGAGATAGTTCTGGCATTTCTGAGGTCGCATGGGTGGAAGGTGAACGTGGAAAAGAGTTCTCTATTACCACTCACAAGGGTTCCCTTCTTAGGGACTCTTATAGATTCTGTAGAGATGAAAATTTACCTGACGGAGGCCAGGTTATCAAAACTTCTAAATGCTTGCCGTGCCCTTCATTCCATTCCACACCCGTCAGTAGCCCAGTGCATGGAAGTAATCGGCTTAATGGTAGCAGCAATGGACATAGTACCATTTGCGCGCCTGCATCTCACACCGCTGCAATTATGCATGCTCAGTCAGTGGAATGGGGATTACTCAGATTTGTCCCCTCTAATAAATCTGGATCAAGAGACCAGGGATTCTCTTCTCTGGTGGCTTTCTCGACTCCATCTGTCCAAAGGGATGACCTTTCGCAGGCCAGATTGGACGATTGTAACAGATGCCAGCCTTCTAGGTTGGGGCGCAGTCTGGAACTCCCTGAAGGCTCAGGGATCGTGGACTCAGGAGGAGAAACTCCTCCCAATAAATATTCTGGAATTAAGAGCGATATTCAATGCTCTTCTAGCTTGGCCTCAGTTGGCAACACTGAGGTTCATCAGATTTCAGTCGGACAATATCACGACTGTGGCTTACATCAACCATCAAGGGGGAACCAGGAGTTCCCTAGCGATGTTGGAAGAATCAAAGATAATTCGCTGGGCAGAGTCCAACTTTTGCCACCTGTCGGCGATCTATATCCCAGGCGTGGAGAACTGGGAGGCGGACTTCCTAAGTCGTCAGACTTTTCATCCGGGGGAGTGGGAACTTCATCCGGAGGTCTTTGCTCAACTAATTCATCGTTGGGGCAAACCGGAACTGGATCTCATGGCTTCTCGACAGAATGCCAAACTTCCTTGCTACGGATCCAGGTCCAGGGACCCGGGAGCTGCGCTGATAGATGCTCAAGCAGCCCCTTGGGGTTTCAACATGGCTTATGTGTTTCCACCATTTCCGCTGCTTCCTCGGCTGATTGCCAAGATCAAACAGGAGAGAGCATCAGTGATTCTGATAGCACCTGCATGGCCACGCAGGACCTGGTATGCAGATCTAGTGGGCATGTCGTCCTCTCCAACATGGTCTCTACCTCTGAGACAGGACCTTCTAATTCAGGGTCCTTTCAACCATCCAGATCTAATTTCTCTGAGGCTGACTGCATGGAGATTGAACGCTTGATTCTATCAAAGCGTGGCTTCTCGGAGTCAGTTACTGATACCTTAATACAGGCTCGGAAACCTGTTACCAAAAAAATTTACCATAAAATATGGCGTAAATACTTATATTGGTGTGAATCCAAGAGTTACTCATGGAGTAAAGTTAGGATTCCTAGGATTTTGTCCTTTCTACAAGAGGGTCTAGAAAAGGGTTTATCTGCTAGTTCATTAAAGGGACAGATTTCTGCTCTGTCTATTCTGTTACACAAACGTCTGGCAGATGTTCCAGACGTTCAGGCTTTTTGTCAGGCTTTGGCTAGGATTAAACCTGTGTTTAAGACTGTTGCTCCGCCGTGGAGCTTAAACTTAGTTCTTAACGTTCTTCAAGGTGTTCCGTTTGAACCCCTCCATTCCATTGATATTAAGCTGTTATCTTGGAAAGTTCTCTTTTTGATGGCTATTTCCTCGGCTCAAAGAGTCTCTGAGTTATCTGCCCTACACTGTGATTCTCCTTATCTGATTTTCCATTCAGACAAGGTAGTTCTGCATACTAAACCTGGGTTTTTACCTAAGGTGGTTTCTAACAGGAATATCAATCAAGAGATTGTTGTTCCATCATTATGTCCTAACCCTTCTTCAAAGAAGGAACGACTTTTGCATAATCTGGACGTAGTCCGTGCCCTGAAGTTCTATTTACAGGCAACTAAAGATTTTCGTCAAACTTCTTCCCTGTTTGTCGTTTACTCGGGACAGAGGAGAGGTCAAAAGGCTTCGGCTACCTCTCTCTCCTTTTGGCTTCGTAGCATAATACGTTTAGCCTATGAGACTGCTGGACAGCAGCCTCCTGAAAGAATTACAGCTCATTCCACTAGAGCTGTGGCTTCCACCTGGGCCTTTAAAAATGAGGCCTCTGTTGAACAGATTTGCAAGGCTGCAACTTGGTCTTCACTTCACACTTTTTCAAAATTTTACAAATTTGACACTTTTGCTTCTTCGGAGGCTATTTTTGGGAGAAAGGTGCTTCAGGCAGTGGTTCCTTCCGTTTAAAGTTCCTGCCTTGTCCCTCCCATCATCCGTGTACTTTAGCTTTGGTATTGGTATCCCATAAGTAATGGATGACCCGTGGACTGACTACACTTAACAAGAGAAAACATAATTTATGCTTACCTGATAAATTTATTTCTCTTGTAGTGTAGTCAGTCCACGGCCCGCCCTGTCTTTTAAGGCAGACCTAAATTTTAATTAAACTCCAGTCACCACTGCACCCTATGGTTTCTCCTTTCTCGTCTTGTTTCGGTCGAATGACTGGATATGACATGTGAGGGGAGGAACTATATAGCAGCTCTGCTTGGGTGATCCTCTTGCAACTTCCTGTTGGGGAGAGATATAATCCCATAAGTAATGGATGACCCGTGGACTGACTACACTACAAGAGAAATAAATTTATCAGGTAAGCATAAATTATGTTTTCAAGCGGCTGCCAGCAAAACAAATATGTGAAAACTGATTAAATTATTAAACTATTAAATGTCATCTTCTTTTTTTAAATCCCCCAAGTACCCTAAAGGGACATTGTACACTAGATTTTTCATTGCATAAATGTTTTGTAGATGATCCATTTATATATCCCATCTGGGAGTGTTTTTATAAAAATGTATAGTTTTGCTTATTTTTTAAGAACATTGTGCTGATTTTCAGGCTCTTAACCAAGCCCCACAGTGTCAGATGTATACACGCGTTTATAGACTTCTGCTGGCTCCTGTTCATTTTATCCGTCAGGGAAGGGGGAGGTGAGGAGTGTCTGCTCTTTTTGTTTACCCAGTCCCTTTCAGTTGATGTCCCAGCCTAACCTCATCAACAGTGCTAAACTGGGAGCTTCTAATTACGTTTTTAAATGGTTTTCTACTGGATTTTTAAAACGGTAACACTGCATATTATTCTTTACAGTAGTCTCTATTGCATGCAGATATATGAAAATTGGTGTATACTGTCCCTTTAAATCTGTTCAGCATTCATTCATTTCCAAGATGATAGAATGTCTGCCCTATGTATATTACTGGCAGCCAAGGGGGCGGGCAAAGGACATTGGTTAATACAGTACAATACAATGGAATGATGCAGAAAAGGAGACATGACATTATTATTCCTTTTGTAAACCTAGCAGCTTGTACATAAAACAACCATCTAAAGCCATTGAATATAGACCTACTGAACCTTCCCAGTAGGCATGTGCATTTGGACTACTTGTTAGGAAATAAATGTTGAATATGGCCACCGACAGATGCATTCGTTTTTTTTCGGAGTTGGACTTCTTCTTGTGAAAGTGGAACTCACTAAGATCTCTATTTCCTAATCATAGTGTAATGCACTTTCACAAGAAGAAATCCGGCTCCGATAAGAGCTGAATGTATCTGTCTGTGGCCATATTCTGCATTTATTTCCTAACAGTCCAAATGCACAGGCCTACTTCTCAGATCTTGCATGTTTGTTACTGGTTGTGAGAGCTTCCCAATGTGTCTAAAGCCAGGGCATAGGTTTCCATTTTTAGGAAGCGCTCAGCTCCACCCAGAACATACCTGGCTGTGCAAGCAACTCCCACGCGGTTCCTGACCAATGTATACAACACCCACTGCCCCCTTCTCCCAGCCCCGCCCACAAAACCTCTCACCTCCCTGTCCTAGAAAGACCTGGAAGGGTTGGGAGGTTTGAATATCTTCAGAGTTGCTACCGTTAATCATTTTACAGCTGGATTATGATCTACCTCAAGAAGAAAATAAAAGTGCAATTTTTCATTTCCTTCCTTTATACATTTCTTTTTTTTTTCCTCTTTCCCTGCACTTCATTTAGTTCCTTCCCTCTTTGTTTTTTCTTTACTTTACTTTCCCTGTTTCTTTTTTTCTCTTTTACTATTTAGTTTTCTCTCTGTCACCTCACTTATATGTATATTTTAAAGGACTTTTAAATGCAGTAACATTGCAGAACCCACAAATAGATTATAAAAAAAACTGTGCAATAGCATTTTCTATAAACTTTAACTGCGCAGTAGAAATGTCAAAATCTACTGTCATGTGACAGCGATTGACCAATTACAGACTAATATATAAATAAATTGCGAACTCTCTGTGAATGGTCAGTAATAGCTGGTACCTCAGAGAGTGTGCATATAAAAGTCCTTAAAGGGAGAGTCTACAATATAATTATTGTTTCAGAAGATAGATAATCCCTTTATTACCCATTCCCCAGTTTTGCACAACCAACACACGTTTTACCTCTGTGATTACCTTGTATCTAAGAACCTTCTTCCAGCCCCCTGATCACATGACTCTGACTGTTTTATTATATATTGACTTGCAGTTAGCATTGTATTGGGCTAAATCTTAAATAACTTTCTGTGCCTGAACACAGTGTTATCTGTATGGCCCATGTGAACTACCAAGTCTTTTGTTGTGAAAAACAATTTAAAAGTCATGTGATTAGAGGTAGCCCTCAAGGGCTTAGAAATTAGCATATGAGTCTGCTTAGGTTTAGTTTCAACTAAGAGAAAAAAGCAAATTTGATGATAAAAGTAAATTGGAAAGTTGATTAAAATTGCAAGTCCTATCTGAATAATGGCAGTTTAATTTTGACTACAGGGAGTGCAGAATTATTAGGCAAGTTGTATTTTTGAGGATTAATTTTATTATTGAACAACAACCATGTTCTCAATGAACCCAAAAAACTCATTAATATCAAAGCTGAATAGTTTTGGAAGTAGTTTTTAGTTTGTTTTTAGTTATAGCTATTTTAGGGGGATATCTGTGTGTGCAGGTGACTATTACTGTGCATAATTATTAGGCAACTTAACAAAAAACAAATATATACCCATTTCAATTATTTATTTTTACCTGTGAAACCAATATAACATCTCAACATTCACAAATATACATTTCTGACATTCAAAAACAAAACAAAAACAAATCAGTGACCAATATAGCCACCTTTCTTTGCAAGGACACTCAAAAGCCTGCCATACATGGATTCTGTCAGTGTTTTGATCTGTTCACCATCAACATTGCGTGCAGCAGCAACCACAGCCTCCCAGACACTGTTCAGAGAGGTGTACTGTTTTCCCTCCTTGTAAATCTCACATTTGATGATGGACCACAGGTTCTCAATGGGGTTCAGATCAGGTGAACAAGGAGGCCATGTCATTAGATTTTCTTCTTTTATACCCTTTCTTGCCAGCCACGCTGTGGAGTACTTGGACGCATGTGATGGAGCATTGTCCTGCATGAAAATCATGTTTTTCTTGAAGGATGCAGACTTCTTCCTGTACCACTGCTTGAAGAAGGTGTCTTCCAGAAACTGGCAGTAGGACTGGGAGTTGAGCTTGACTCCATCCTCAACCCGAAAAGGCCCCACAAGCTCATCTTTGATGATACCAGCCCAAACCAGTACTCCACCTCCACCTTGCTGGCGTCTGAGTCGGACTGGAGCTCTCTGCCCTTTACCAATCCAGCCACGGGCCCATCCATCTGGCCCATCAAGACTCACTCTCATTTCATCAGTCCATAAAACCTTAGAAAAATCAGTCTTGAGATATTTCTTGGCCCAGTCTTGACGTTTCAGCTTGTGTGTCTTGTTCAGTGGTGGTCGTCTTTCAGCCTTTCTTACCTTGGCCATGTCTCTGAGTATTGCACACCTTGTGCTTTTGGGCACTCCAGTGATGTTGCAGCTCTGAAATATGGCCAAACTGGTGGCAAGTGGCATCTTGGCAGCTGCACGCTTGACTTTTCTCAGTTCATGGGCAGTTATTTTGCGCCTTGGTTTTTCCACACGCTTTTTGCGACCCTGTTGACTATTTTGAATGAAACGCTTGATTGTTCGATGATCACGCTTCAGAAGCTTTGCAATTTTAAGAGTGCTGCATCCCTCTGCAAGATATCTCACTATTTTTGACTTTTCTGAGCCTGTCAAGTCCTTCTTTTGACCCATTTTGCCAAAGGAAAGGAAGTTGCCTAATAATTATGCACACCTGATATAGGGTGTTGATGTCATTTGACCACACCCCTTCTCATTACAGAGATGCACATCACCTAATATGCTTAATTGGTAGTAGGCTTTCAAGCCTATACAGCTTGGAGTAAGACAACATGCATAAAGAGGATGATGTGGTCAAAATACTCATTTGCCTAATAATTCTGCACTCCCTGTAGATTGTCCCTTTAAGATCTGTAATTATCTGGAGCAAGAAAGTTTATAAATTTGGATTTCTGTAAGTGTCACTTTAAAATAAAAAAACAAACTTTAAATTCAGAGTATTACGCTTGCAAATAACTTTTGATAGAAATACGTTCTTACATCTCGGTGATGACAACTGTAAGTCTAACCTCATCTTTGTCTGAACATGCTCATTATTAACAGTTCAAATTAAAGTGTTTTTATATATTCTGCTGCACACAAGCACACCATCAGCACTTGCTGAACAAGCAGATTTAGCACATTGTTTAACCACTGTCTACTTTTTTTTTTACTCTGTATATTATATTTTCAGATTTTCATATACTTATGTGCATATTTTGCAATTTTTTTTTGTGGGTGCTACTTTTAAGATGGAAAAACAAATGATTCCATTTTGCATATGGAAAATGTAAAGACTGGAATCCTGCAGATATACATGGAATGCAAACCTACACCCTGGAATGTTTATAGTCTGTTATTTTTCAGATTTAGAGGAAATCTAGAATTGCTTGTACAGCAGTAGGAAAAATAACGTTTGTACAAAATAATGAAAATGGTTTAACTAAACAATTGCTTTCAGTCTCCTATAGGACACACTCATGACTGGTGCATCTGTGGTTCTCTGCTAAAGGCAAGTGTAGGCCCAGGCCCCTCACTAAAAAAAAGGGGAAATTCCCAGTTTCAACTGTTCTTTAATGGAAATTTAAAGGGACACTGAACCCAATTTTTGTTTATTTTGTGATTCAGATAGAGCATGCAGTTTTAAGCAACTTTCTACTTTACTCCTATTATCAATTTTTCTTTGTTCTCTTGCTATCTTTATTTGAAAAAGAAGGCATCTAAGCTTTTTTTTTTTAGGTTCAGACTCTGGACAGCACTTTGTTATTGGTGGATGAATTTATCTACCAATCAGCAAGGACAACACGTGTTCACCAAAAATGGGCCGGCATCTAAACTTACATTCTTGCATTTCAGATAAAGATACCAAGAGAATTAAGAAAATTTGATAATAGGAGTAAATTAGAAAGATGCTTAAAATGTCATGCTCTATCTCAGTGTTTTTCAACCAGTGTGCCGTGGCACACTAGTGTGCCGTGAGAGATCCTCAGGTGTGCCACGGCAGACTGACAACAGTGTGACATATTTTTTTAAACTTTGCTTGTTTTTTACTCCCAGTGCAGGGGTAGTTTGTAGGAGGCATGGCATAACAGCACAATACATACAGTATGTGTGTGTTTGTGTTTATGTGTATATATATATGCTGTATTAGGCTACAATGTGTGATTTTTTTTAAATTTTGGGATGGTGGTGTGCCACAGGATTTTTTAATGTAAAAAAGTGTGCCACGGCAAAAAAAAGGTTAAAAATCACTGCTCTATCTGAATCACGAAAGAAAAAAATTGGGTTCAGTGTCCCTTTTAAAAATGTAAACTCTGCATTCTCCCCACACACCTAGTGCAACTAGGAAAATAACTGCACCTAATTTAGAGGGAAGAGAGAACATTTACAATATTCAGAGTTAAATTTCTTTTGTGAGTTAGACAGAACATACAATTTAAAAACAAAAGTTTCCAATTTACTTCTATTATCAAATTCACTTTGTTCGCATGGTATTCTTTGTTGAAGTGCTGCCATAGAGGACTCCAGACGTGTGCATGCTCCTAAGCTTACGTCCCTTCTTTTCAACAAAAGATATCAAAAGAACAAATAATGTATTAAGAGAAGTAAATTAGAATGTTGTTTTAAATTGCATGCTCTATCTGAATCATGAAAGAAACAATTTGAAATTGAGTTTTACGTATCTTTTAAGTTATATATAATGAAACATATTATGGGGAATTCAGTTTTGAGTTTAATGTTCCTTTATCAGAAGGTTAAAAATATTTTCAGGGGCAGCTCAGAGTTTAAAGGGGTACTACACTTCCAGGCCCTTATAAGATTGCTATAAATGCATTGTGTGTCTCCTAATTCACTATGATTTATTTATTTGAAAGCCCTATCTCCATGGACAACACATATTTACCTCTTTGAGGTGGCAGATGGATTCTGTTTCCTGTACCACTGACCATGATTTCTTTGAAGAAAAAAAAAACCCTGGTCATTTTTAGAATTTCTATTAATAGACCAGGTTAACAAACCCAGGAACTTGCCTTTTTTTAAGCTCTGGCACTAATGTAAGCTTCTTCTTTTTAATTTCCTTAGATCTATAAATAAACCATAAACACATACAGCTATACTAACTGAGTACGTTTTGGCAATTTATCATACCTCAGGCTTAGGGACAGCAATGCACTACTTACTGAGAGCTAGCTGCTGATTGGCGGCTACACATATATGCCTATTGTCATTGACTCACCTGCTGTGTTTTGCTAGTTCTCAGTATTGCATTGTTACTCCTTTGACAAAGGATACCAAGAGAATGAAAAATGTGTTATAAAAAAGTAAATTGAAACATTTTTTAAAAAAATTCAATGCTTTATTAGAATTTTGAAAGAATAGTGTCATGTCCCTATAAAACTGGGATGCTGAGGGCAGGAAGTAGGTCACCTAACCTGTGAACCGAACCCTATAGAATGGGGGACAGTTGGGATGTGTGCTGTATTTCCTCTAATGCATAAGAAATAAAAGCAAAATATTTACTAATTGGAACATGGTTTGAACCTTCAAAATTCATCCACTGAAATAATCTGTGTCTAATCATTGCTTTTTAAAGGGATACTAAATCCAAATTTTTTTCTTTCATGGTTCGGATAGAGCATGCAATTTTAAGCAGCTTTCTAGTTTACTTCTATTATCAAATTTTCTTCGTTCTCTTGCTATCTTTATTTGAAAAAGCAGGAATAAAAGCTTTGGAGCCGCCCCATTTTAGGTTAAGAACCTGGGTTGTGCTTGCTGATTGGATGGCTAAATGTAGGCACCAATCCGCAAACCCTATCCAGGGTACTGAACAAAAAATAAGCCAGCTCCAAAGCTTTCATTCCTGCCTTTTCAAATAAAGATAGCAAGAGAACGAAGAAAATTTGATAATAGGAGTAAATTAGAAAGTTGCTTAAAATTTCATGCTATATCTGAATCATGAAAGAGAAAAAAAATTGTGTTTATTATTTAGGTTCCTGGAAAAAATATACTTACTTGGTCAGATTCTAATTTGCAGTGTTCACTGTTGCAAACACTGCTGCTATAGAGTACTGACATATGCACGCTCAAGCACACCTATTAGGGCTGCAGTTGTCCTACAAAAAATACTGGATGACCAGCAGGTGATCAGGGAGAACAGGTTGGGTAATCATGATCAGAATCCATTGCCTAAAGCTTCTGTTAGTTATATTCCCAAATCAGACCTATGGCCCTTTTAGCTCATCATCCATATGTCAAAATCAGTTTCAGATCAGACTTCATCAGTTAATTGTCCAGTATTTTACGGGACAGACAGCTGATTTTACAGGACTGTTGGGTTAAATACTGTATACCTTGGAACTATAGCGGCTATTAAACTACGTTTATGCTCTTCAACAAAGTACACCAAGAGAATGAATTCAGATTGATAACAGAAGGACATTAAAAAATCTTTTATAGTTCATAACGAGCATGTGATTTTAAAAGTTTTATGCACCTTTTCTGTCCTTTTGTGTGTTTTAAAGCTACAGCGCACACCATACAGTGCTGTCATAACAATGATCTCAGGATACTTTGAAATATGTTACAATTACGTTCTGCAGTTGCTTCCAATTATCAAGATTACTGGTGCAGCGTGAAAGGATTCATCGCGTTCTGCTGCGGTCAGTTCTTTTATCTTTTTAGCAAATTCTTATTCCGAGATGGAGAAAGGGATTTAGGAATTGGCAAGACAAAATATCCATGTCGAAAACAAGATTTCTCTTGAACAAAGCTTGGCTTTCCATTCTTTTTTTCTGAGCTTTAAAAAAAAAAAAAGAGGATATTATGGGCTTTCCTTTTTCTAGTTGATACAGAAGCAATAAAGAATTCTCTTTAAAGAGACATTCTACTGAAAAGAAAAAAAATGCTATACCTGTATTATATTTTCTTTTTACACCTTTATTTTACTATCTGTTTAATATTTGCAAAGAAGCTCAATACATGTATAGTCATGGTCCTGTGTAATTCCACGTAAATTTACAGTTGGTGAGCAAATGAAACCAGGCATACATGCGTATGCACCAGTAACTGCCTGGATTCTAATCTGGAGCAGAAAAGGGATGTTCCAAGAGTGCAACTTTGATCTTGTGTATAGTTCCTTTAAAGGGACACTGAACCCAAATTTTTTATTTTGTGATTCAGATAGAGCATGCAATTTTAAGCAACTTTCTAAGTTACTCCTATTAGCAAATTTTCTTCATTCACTTGCTATCTTTATTTGAAAAAGAAGGCATCTAAGCTTCTTTTTTGTTTCAGCACTTTTTTATTGGTGGATGAATTTGTCCACCAATCAGCAAGAATAACCCAGGTTATTCACCAAAAATGGGCCGGCATCTAAACTTACATTCTTGCATTTCAAGTAGAGATACCAAGAGAATGAAGAAAATTTGATAATAGGAGTAAATTAGAAAGTTGCTTAAAATTGTGTGCTCTATCTGAATCACGAAATAAAACATTTGGGTTCAGTGTCCCTTTAACAATTAACCATCACTAATGAAGCTGAATGTGTTTATAGTCAAAGATACAGTAAACACTTTGTGATTGTGTAATAAAATGTTTAATATACACAAAGTAAAACAACTTTGCAATATACTTTAATTATTTATTTTGACCCTGTTCCTGTAATTTGTCTATAAAGACTGTAGGGCTGATTTATTATAGGTCTGTCCGACATGATCCGCTCAGTGGATCATGTCCGACAGACATCGCTGAATGCCGACAGCGTACACTGTATGCATTTAACATTGCACAAGCGGTTCTGGTGAACTGCTTGTGCAATGCCGCCCCCTGCAGATTCGCGGACGCTAGCAGGGGGTGTCAATAAACCGATCGTATCTGATTGGGTTGATTGCTGTCCGCTGCTCAAAGGTGGCGGACCAGTTAAGGAGCAGCGAAAACAGATGTATTAGGCACCATATGGTGCTTAATAATTCGGCCCGTTGCTTTTCCAGTCCTAAAAATTGGAAGAGTACATAGCAGGCTTCACAAACCTGGAAATGTTACCATAATGACAGTATCAGGCCTTGTCATCTCCAGATTTGACTCCCCCCCCCCAAAAAAAAAATATAACAGTTTGCAATGTTAAAAAAAAAGAACTAGTATAAAGGTATGAGTAGTTGATTACAATACTATATTAATCACAAAATATACTTAAATGCCTTCTCTATTGGAAAGGCAGTTGGCATTTTATATTTTACCAAGTGAGTATAAAGAATGTTAATATTTTAATAGCATTAAATTAACAATATCCTGGATATGTCATACAATTATTCATTACTACTTTATTTTCCAGTATATTATCAAAATAATGTCAAGCAAACTGAGATACGAATGATAGTGTGCAAGAGTTAACAGTTAATAAATATGAGTTTGTGATTGGCTGATGGCAGTCACATGGTACAGGGGCTGGCAAACTACAGGAAATTCTGAAATTTATTAGAAAAATAAATCGGTTACGCATTTAAAATTCAGAGTAAGCACAATTGCATTGTCTTTTATTGTGCACTTTTTGACTATGCAATTATACTGTATTTAAATGGACCTTTAACACTAGTGATGCCTCAACTGCATGGTAATGTGCCAAAAAAAACAACTAATTATTCTGAATGCAAATAAAAAAAAAAAGAGCTCAAAATTCATAGATTTTATCTTTGGCTAGAATTTTCTGTGCAGTATTTATGCTTCTGCTATAAGAGTTGTTGAAGGTTTTGTGATAACCTTTCAATACACACAACTCGCTGGATATATAGGGGTTAATTTATCAAATGCTTCGCCAACCTTTGCCCCCCTACAACTGCGAACCTGCAGTCCATATATATATCAAGCAGCGGTCATCAGACCGCTGCTTCCGTAACCTCTTATCCACCTCTTAGGGGTAGAATTTAATATCCCCCTCGTCTGACCGAGACTGACAGCTCCTGCACGCTCGTGTTTGGCTGTGTGCGGGCAGTGGGCGGTTTTGCATAAGAGCACAAAATAGCGCTCTTGTGCAATGCTGTATTCCGGCAGCGGAATTCACCCCTCTAGAGGCCACGAGCTGCGGAGGAAAGGGGCACATATGTCCGCCCCTGTCCGCCATAGCTTGATAAATCAACCCCATAGTGTGCCGTTGCATTTTCAAACTGCTTTGACATAACCAAGTTCATCACCTCATCTAGCATATGGAGCATTCCTAGTACGGAGGTACAAATGGACCTACTGTTTACCATATGTTCTGTGAATGTTGGGCACATTAGGATTCTATGAAAACTGTCTCTATTAGGTTTGTACATGCATACTGCGAAAGTTTTGTAGCCAAATTTGAAATGCAAAACGGTTAATTTGAGTTTAAATGAACATTAAATGTATAGTGAGGTAAAAATAAACTTTCATGATTCAGATAGAGAATGCAACTTTAACCAGCGTGTGTTCAGCTAGATTCGATCTTTATTATATTACTTCTGTGTAGTCAAACATTAGGTCATGCCTTGAGGCAAATGGATGGATTCCTGATTACAAAAAGATTAACTTCACAACAAAAAAAATTTCATATGGAAGCAATTTCATAAGACAAGTCATTCCTTTTTCACAGAATATAAATTTACCAACTCAATCAATCTGTAATACTACTTTTTTTTTTTATTAAATTTACATGCTTTGCTGAAAAAAAATTTTCCTTGAAAAAAAAGTTTAAATAACACTTTATTTTAAACATATTTACACTTTAATTTAAACATATTTACACGTATTTTAAACCATTCAGGCAGTGCATGCGTGTGTTAAGCTGGTTCTTTATAAAGACACAACCTTTCGTAAGAAAATGTGAAAACACCTTAAATACTTACCTTAAATTGCCTGTACAAATAAAATCTTGGCAGACCTTTTTTCCCTCTTTAACTCCTGTCAGACTCGACTTGTGCAACTTGCATATATGTGTACTACAATTCCCAACATGCCACTCGGAAAGTATTCTTATTTATAAACTGCCATGCAAACTGCTTAGTGGGGTCTAAAATTTTTGAAGTAAACACTGTTGGTGTTTTTTTTTTTTTTTTTTTTTTTAATCAAACACTAGCATGGAGGGACCTCCCTGTCTTCTACCCTCACTCCTTCCTTTACTCACATCTTCAACCTATCTCTCCCAACTCATTCCCATCTTTTTTCAAACACGCAAAAGTCACTCCCATACCCAAATAAAAAAAATAAAAAAAAAAACTCCCTCGACCCTAATTCTCCTGAAAGCTACCGCCCAATATCACTGCTTCCACTAACATCAAAACTCCTTGAAAAACTAGTTTACATTCGCCTAACCCACTTCCTGTACACCAACTCTTTGCTTGACCCCCTGCAATCTGGATTCCGCCCCAAACACTCAACTGAGAATGCCCTTACCAAGGTTACTAATGATCTTCTCTCTGCTAAAAATATTGGCCACTACTCTAAACTCTTCTTACTTGACCTCTCAGCGGCCTTTGACACAGTTAACCACCCCCTCCTCCAGACCCTTAGCTCTTTTGGCCTCTGTGACACTGCTCTTCCTGGATTCCCTCCTATCTTTCTCACAGGTCTTTTTCTGTGTCATTTGCTGGCGACTGCTCCTCTCCAATGCTTCGGTCTGTTGGAGTACCTCAAGGATCTGTTCTGGGTCCTCTACTCTTCTCCATTTATACTTCTTCGCTGGGTAAACTTAACAGTTATGGCTTCAAATATCACCTCTATGCTGATGATACCCAGATCTACCTCTCCACCCCTGCTCTCTCTCTCCCTCTGAAGCTTATCTGGTATTTCTTCCTGGATGGCATCTCACCACCTAAAGATTAACATGTACAAGACTGAGTTCCTTCTTATCCCCCCTCAAGCTCTACGCCGACTTCTGACTTCTCTATCCCTGTTGACGGCTTCACCATTTTTACCATCACCCCAAGTCCGCTGCCTCGGAGTCAGAGGCGTAACTAGAAACCACATGGCCCAGGTGCAAGAATCTAAGAAGGGCCCCCACCCCCCCCAAAAAAAGTGGATTTGATACATATCTTTTTTTTCTTTTTCTTTTTTTACATTTAACACAGAAAAAAAAATGTGAATCAGATTACATGTATGCAAAAGGAGGTACCCTGTGCCCATAGTCTGTGAGATGGTCTGACCCCCTATTACTGTATATAGTGACACTGTTTAACCCACCAGTACTGTATATAGTGAGTTAGTGACACAGTCTGTAATCTGCCGGTGAGATGGCTGGCCTGACCCTACCCGTCCCAGTACTTTATAAAGTGACCACAGTAGTCTGTGACATATTCCAGCCCCCCATACTGTATATAGTGGTACTGTATAGTGACACTGTTTACCCCCTCCCCCCATGCTGTAGTAACAAGGTCTATTTATGCATGTATATGTTTGTGGAACCAGCAAATTACACACACACAGTCACATACATACATATACTCATACACACACACAAACACATAAACACCAATGGGTAAAACAGAAAGACTAACTACTGTAGTCAGAGACACTAGTGAAGCATCATGTCACACTCACATGATATCAGTGCAGGCAGTGGCAGGTCAACGTTTTTCATTAAAAAATTGCGACCTCTGCACCCCCTGTAGTTTCGCCCCTGCTCGGAGTTACACTTGACTCAAATCTATCCTTCATCCCCCATATCCAATCGCTTTCTACATCCTGCCGCAACCATTTATGCAATATTTCCAAGATACGCCCTTTTCTGAGTGCTAACACCACAAAGCAAATAATCCACTCCCTTGTTATTTCCCGACTTGATTACTGCAATAACCTACTTACTTGCCTTCCTCTTTCCCGCCTCTCCCTCCTTCAATCCATCCTAATCGCTCTGTATCTGCTGCACCTCTCTGCGAGTCCCCTCATTGGCGCCCCATTCACAGCAGAATTAAATTTAAATTTCTTACCCTTATATACAAAGGTCTAACCAACGCCGCTCCCCTCTACCTATCCTCTCTAATCAGCACCTACCCTCTGGAACACTCTCCCTCGTGCTGTCAGGTTTTACCCTAATCTTTCTTCCATTAAATGCTCTCTGAGGACTTTTCTGTTCAGGGAAGCCTACCACCCAACTCAGTAATAAATTAATTTCACTTACCTAACAACATTTCCCTCATCTAACTCTGCATTAACATCTTTCTCAATCTTGCAGTCCTCACCTCCTGCTTTTCAACCTCCTAAGCCTTCTAGATTGTAAGTTCACACGGGAATAGGGCCGTCAATTCCTCCTGTATGTGTTTGTAAATTTTGTCTTGTCTCTTACAAGTTTTATATCATTGTTTTTTTTAAAAATTAATTGTATCCATGGACAGCGCTGCGGAATATGTTGGCGCTTCATAAATAAAGTATAATAATAATAGTCAGGGGTTAATAGCTACTAGCCCAAAGGGAAAAAGTTAGTAGTCCACTCAATGTTAAAGATAGGAAAAAGTAACAAAATAATAAATATATATCTCACATTCATTTTTTGTTTGTCCCCTTAAATATATACACCAATTGGGATCTTAGAATATTCGGATATGTTTTAAATACAAGATCAGTGCAGCATTGAGTGCTGGTGCACATGATTTCAAACCTGCTTAGAGCTATGTAGTCTGGGGTCACAGATTTATTTGCATTGGATTGTACTTTTAAAGGGACAGTGATTTTTTTTTTTATATATATACATTATTGTGTAGTATTTACACAATTAAATATGCTGTTCTGTGACTTATCTTTTATGCAGACAATGTTAAAGTAATCGCAAATTTAAGACTTTGAGATTGTGGCAACGATAATGATGTAACTAAGCAATCAAAGTGTTATAGATATTTTATAATCCAAGATTTTTAATCTTCCTCTGTACAGTCTGTTCCTCCGCCCCCTTAATTTTCTCTATTGGCTCAGTTGTGATATAGCGAGCAGTCCCACCCCCACTCCACGTAGGGCTTGTTTAATGAGTGCTGTATGGCACACGCAGATTAAATGATCCATAACATTGTCACAAGAAAACAAAAACGGTTCTTTCCTGTGGGTCAGCATATGGTTGTAAAAGTGCAGATAATATTGGCATGGATTGTAAAACAATTATAGGTGTGTGTGTGTGTGTATATGTATATGTATGTGTGTGTGTGTGTATGTATATATGTATATATATATATATATATATATATATATATATATATTTATATTAGGGTTGCACCGATACCAAGTATTTGCATGAGTACTTGTACTCGTGCAAATGCACCGATACTTAAACCGATACCTCCACTTACTACCCATATGCTACCTTGTGTCGTTTTTTCAAACCGCATGTTCCCATTTCATTTTAAACTGGAGTGGAGACTAAACTAAAAATTGTTTACTACTGTTCTGCCAATACAAATTGCTGTTATTTGTATTACTGTAATAGAGATCACTGTTCCATGTTCAGACAAACCCCTGAAGTACTGGGCAGTTAATAAACAGATTTCCAGCTCTGGCTAAAATGGCCCAAAAATATCTTTCTGCCCCATGCAGTATGGTGGAAAGTGAAAAACTGTCGAACCTCCATACAAATGTCAAATTGATGTTATATAACAGCCCTACAACCCAATTGCATCACCCCTTTAAATTATATATTAATTATATAATAACATTTATTGTAATATTTTTTATTTATAAACATGTTCAGTAAACTTTTGACAAATAAAACTGTTTTATTATTTCATAATGTCTTTTGAATTACAGTCCTTTATAATTATAAAGAAAGAATCTTAAATAATTAGTCTGTATTGTGCTTGATAAACTGTCACATGACATTAAAAAAAAAGTATCGGTAATTGGTATCGGCAAGTATTTGAAAACAAGTATCGGTACTTGTACTCAGTCATAAAAAAATGGTATCGGTGCAACCCTAATATATATGTGTATGTATGTATGTGTATATATATATATATATAAATATATATATATATATATATATATATATATATATATATATATATATAAATATATATATAAATGTGATACATTTCACGTATATTGAATTAGCTTTGTTACAGGTTACCATCACTTTAAATATATTTTGGCCCCCAAAATGGCCTGGTTACCCCTTGATAGCCCACCAGTCAGCAACAGTGTTTTTGGTGAGGTAGTTGTTTGTGTTTAAAAATAAAAACACGTCAACTGGGTTGTTTGCAAATCACAATCCCATCTTTAACATGGATTATCTCACTGTACTGCACTCCCACATTGGATGAAGTAGCCAATAGATTTATACTGCACAGGAGTGCAGTACAGTGAAGTGAAACGCGTTAGTAATCGGATTGTGATTTGCAAAAACTGTCCTTTTTTTAATTAAATTTAAAAATCTAGTAATATAATTAAAAAAATGCAACTTGTAAATGATTATTGTTAAAAGGAAAGTCTAGTCAAAATTAAACTTTCATGAATCAGGGCATGTCATTTTTTACAATTTACTTTTATCAACTTTGCTTTGTTCTCTTGCTATTCTTAGTTGAAAGCTAAACCTAGGTACGCTCATATGCTAATTTTTGAGCTCTTGAAGGCTGCCTCTTATTCAAATGCTTTTGATAGGGTTTTTTTTACAGCTAGAGGGCGTTGGCTCATGTGTGCCATATAGATAATATTGTGCTCACACCCGGGGAATAATTGATGAAAATGCAAGTCTGTCAAAAGGACTTCAATAAGGGGCAGTCTGCAGAGGCTTAGATACAAGGTAATCACAGAGGTAAAAGTATATTAATATAACTGTGATGGTTATGCAAAACTGGAGAATGGTTAATAAACAATAAACAATAAAAATTCTGGAGTAGACTGTCCCTTTCATACTTTTTTTTTTCTTATAAAGCTTTTGATTTTACCATCTAGACAGACCGTAGAAGTTCCCAAATCTAGGCACATCATAGTTAGAATTTTTCAACCACTTTCTGAAAGTGTCACGCTGCTCAACCTAAGTGCATTTGAAAAATGAATGGGCCAACATAAGACTCAATTTTAAAGGTTGAGTTGTTTTGAAGCTCCTTTTTGTTACACTAACTTTAGCAAATTTGACAGATAGCTCAAAGCAATCTCCGTGTTAAGCTCTCAAAGATGGGTTTTCTTTTAACCTCAACACATGGTAAGTATTTGCACACTTGACTTACTGTCTGTCTCGAGGCTGAATATTGGAGTTTTCTAGGTTGATGTCATTTTTTTCACTGTTATTTCATTTCTTTATTTATGTACCTGTTATTGTGTTTTTTTTATTCACATATTTTGGTGGTTGTTGTGACTTATTTACTGAATTGATCTTCGTATTAGTTTATTTTTATACTGCTAATGCAAGCTGATGTATCAAAATCTTCAACATAAAGAATATGACTTCTTGTTTTTTTCTTTTTGTTTTTTTTCTTTTACATTGAAACACAATTTATTCTCAACCTTAAAGGGACAGGAACCCCCACATTTTTCTTTCAATGTTTCAGATAGAGCAAACAATTTTAAATAACTTAACAATTTACTTTTTTTTATATATTCTCTTGGTATCTTTGTTGAGAGAGCAGGAATGCACTACTGGGGGTTTGCCTGTTTACATATGGTGAGCAAATTAAGAAGCATAAATGTGTAGCCATCAATCACCAGCTAGCTCCCAGTAGTGTTTTGCAACTCTTCCTGAGCATACCGATGTATACTTTTTTTTTTTCTTAAGCAAAGGATACAAAGAGATAATAGAAGTAAAATAACAAGTTGTTTACATTTGCTTGTTTTATCTCAATCATGAAAGTTTATTTTTGACCTTTTACTGTTTCTGTTAAAGGGATATGAAAGCCATTTTTTTTTTTCTTTCATTATTCAGATAGAGCAGTGTTTTCAAACTCCAGGACCCTTAACAGGGCCACATATTTATTATATCTTAAAGGGGACAGTTCACCCCCAAAAATCTCCCCTTTAAATTATTCCTAATCATCTATTTTTGCTGTGCTAGAGTATATTAAATATTTTACAAGTAGTTCCTTTTACTCCTATTTCAGCATTTGAAATAGCTGAATTAGTCTGTGGTATAGCCACCTATACTAAAAGTTTCGATACTGGAGTATAGGCTATTGACAAGCCTAAGTAAACACAGCCAGCAGAAGAGATTACACCCTCAGTGGATATAGGATACAATGATAATTCTTCATTGTTCTCTCTATGGGGTCTAATTATCATTGTGCGGACGGTCGTGATCCGCTATAGCGAACCATGTCCGCCGCACATCGATAAATGCCGACAGCATTTATCAATGCACCAGCAGTTCTTGTGAACTGCTGGTGCAATGCCGCCCCCTGCAGATTGGCCGCTAGCAGGGGGTGTCAATCAACCCGATCGTATTTGATCGGGTGTATTTCCAGCAATGTCTGTCCGCCGCCTCAGAGCAGGCAGAGAGGTTATGGAGCAGCGGTCTTTAGGACCGCTGCTTCATTACTTGTGTTCTAGCAAGCCTGAAGACTCGCCAGAAAACACGGGGCATCAAGCTCTGTTCGGAGCTTGATAAATAGACCCCTATGTATTGAGCTTTGGTGTTCCAGACAAATATAAGATAAGAAAGCAAGCCTGTGTACACAAAGTTATGAGATCTGATTTTACCAGTCAACACAGTAGATTTGCATAATCAACAAATGCAAGATAACCAGACAATGCAATAGCACTTAGTCTGAACTTGAAATGAGTAGTAGATTTTTTTCTGACAATTTTAAGTTATGTCCTTTTTCCACTCCCCCCTGTACCATGTGACAGCCATCAGCCAATCATAAATGCATACACGTACCATGTGACAGCCATCAGCCATTCACAAATGCATACACACTTATTCTTGCACATGCTCAGTAGGAGCTAGTGACTCAAAAGTTTAAATATAAAAGACTGTGCATATTTTAGTTAATAGAAGTAAATTGGAAAGTTGTTTTAAAATGGCATGCGCTATCTGAATAATGAAAGTTTAATTTTGATTGAGTGTCCCATTGTAATAGGCTGTGGTTTCAAAGCACAAAACCAGCTACTTCATATACACAAATAAGCCTGAAAATGCAATTTCTCAAATATTTTATACTCTGCAGGTGGTATAACAAGTCATTGAAAATACATTAATGGAAAAACAATTTTACAGTGTACTGTCCCTTTAACTAGAGCACAGGTGAAATAATCAGTTCACCCATCAGCTGATCAGTTCACCTGTGGTCTAGTTAAAGGGACACGGAACCCAAGTTTTTTCTTTCGTGATTCAGAAAGAGCATGCAAACTTTCTAATGTACTCCTATTATCAATTTTTCTTTGTTCTCTTGCTATCTTCATTTGATAAAGAAGGCATCTAAGTTTTTTTTTTTTTTTTTTGGTTCAGTACTATGGACAGCACTTTTTTATTGGTGGATGAATTTATCCACCAATCGGCAAGGACAACCCAGGTTGTTCATTAAAAATGGGACGGCATCTAAACTTACATTCTTGCAGTTCAAATAAAGATACCAAGAGAATGAAGAAAATTTGATAATAGGAGTAAATTAGAAAGTTGCTTAAAATGGCATGCTCTATCTGAATCACGAAAGAAAAAATTTGGGTTCAGTGTTCCTTTAAGATATACTAAATATGTGGCCTGTTAAGGCTGAGGACTGGAGTTTGGAAACACTGAGACAGAGCCGGCAATTTTAAGCAACTTTCTAATTTACTCCTATTAACAAATTTTCTTTGGTCGGTATCTTTGTGAAAAGCTGGAATGTAGCTTAGGAGCCGGTCTATTTTTGGTTCAACACCTGAGTAGTGCTCACTGATTGGTTGCTACATTTAGCCACCGATCAGCAAGCGGTACCCAAGTGCTGAATAAAAAATGGCCCGGCTCCTAAGCTTTACATAACTGCTTTTCAAATAAAATTAAGAAAATTTGATAATAGGAGTAAATTAGATACAAGATAATCACAGAGGTAAAAAGTATATAAATATAACTGTGTTAGTTATGCCAAACTTTATTATTAAATAAATATTTATGTGTATGTGTGTGTGTGTATGTATGTATATATATATATATACACACTGTTTGTATATATATATTTATATTGCTAGGGACATAACAAATGTAATTAAATACTTTTTAAAACATTTAATTTATAAGGATATGTTTTGCCATACAGTGCTTTATTGCTAAAACATTATACTGGGAAGGTGTGGGAATATATAATAGTAATTTTAATATCCCTTCAATAGGTTAAAGGGACATAATACTCATATGCTAAATCACTTGAAACTGACGCAGTATAACTGTAAAAAGCTGACAGGAAAATATCACCTGAGCATCTCTATGTAAAAAAGGAAGATATTTTACCTCACAATTTACTCAGCTCAGCAGAGTAAGTTCTGTGTAAAAAGTTATACTTCACCTGCTCCCAGCTGCAGGTAAAAATAAAAAAAATGAAGAAATGAACAGCAGCCAATCAGCATCAGCAGTGCTGAGGTCATGAACTCTTACTGTGATCTCATGAGATTTCACTTAACTCTCATGAGATTTCATAGTAAGCTTCCTTTACCTGATTGGTGAAATAATATGAGAGTGCACGATGCTCATCCCTTCAGATGTCCCAGGACAAACACACTAAAATGCTGCTTAGAAACCCTTTACAATGGGAGGAGGCTACTGAGGAACTTTGAGGTAAAATATCTTTCTTTTTTACATAGAGATGTT
Organism: Bombina bombina; assembly: GCF_027579735.1. Classification (NCBI taxonomy): domain Eukaryota; kingdom Metazoa; phylum Chordata; class Amphibia; order Anura; family Bombinatoridae; genus Bombina; species Bombina bombina. Next base: position 344,533,259 of record NC_069505.1, on the reverse strand, counting down.
CAGGTGATATTTTCTAGTCAGCTTTTTACAGCTATGCTGCATCACTTTCAAGTGTTTAACATTTGGGTATTATGGCCCTTTAATTTAGTAAGGTTTTTATCTCCCTGCCCTGTCTGATCTTTGGCTCATCTGTTGCCTACAGTCATGTAAAACCCCTTGTAATCTGAGTATTGAAGTCTAGACATGTTAGCTGTTGTCAATTTCCTTTACATTATTTTACTGTGAGTTGTGCATAAACACTAAGCCACAAAGCCAAACTTTTTTTTATCTTCAAGATGTTCTGAATTATCTAATAACATATCATGCCAATGATTTTGTCTAGGATAATAAAAACCGTGTTTAATTTAATATCTCTACTTACTGTAGTATGTGTTGCTTTATTTAAAAGATTTATATTTACTTCTTCAATGCTAATTATAATGTGTAGTTATTTTTAAAATAACATTGTTTTATAGGAATATATGGCACATTACAGAAATAAACATTTGAAGAAAAGGGAACCAAACTGAGAGAGCTCTGCTCTCTGTCAGTAAAGGATGTCATAATATATGGTCAATGACATCAATGAGAGAGAATTCACCAATTGAGATGGCTCTGCTCTCGGTAAATGATGTCATAGTATATGGCCAATGAATAAATGAGAGAGAAATCACCAGTTGAGATAGCGCTGCTCTCTGTTTGTAATGATGTCATAGTATTATGGTCAATGATATCAATGATAGAGAATTCACCAACTGGGATAGTTCTGCTATATGATCATGACTGTACCAGCCACCTGCAGTTTGATTTAAAGGGACATTCCGGTCAAAATTTAAATACACATAGATGAATTACATCTTTGAATAGAAACACATTTGCAATATACATGTATTGGCAAAATGCTTCTAGTAAAAGTTATCACTGTTTAGTGTTAGCATTTTTCTCTGCACACGCACATGAATAGTTTGATATTCTCAGTGCACTAGCATTTTAAATCCTGTAGCTTCTCAGAGCATCAGTGGGGCTTGCTTCATGTTAGTCATTACAAGACGATCCAAGCACCTTAGGCTCTCTGAGAAAGCATTGTCTTTAAAGTGAAAGTTAACTTTGATGAATCAAAGCCCGGTTTTTAAAAATACTATTAAAAACAGGGGCACTTTCATTCATCAAAGTTTAGAGAGTAGCTGTTTTGTTTATAGACTTACCTCTCTCCTCTTCACAGAAAGAGCACCTTCCCCTGCCCGGAGATCCTCTCTTCACATGTCAGCAATGACTAATCTGGCTTCCTCCAATCACGCCCCCCCCCCCCCCCCAGGGAATCATTACCTGAGGCCATGCCGTGATTGTAGGAAGTCGGATTAGTCATTGCTGACGTATGAAGAGAGGATCTCTGGGCGAGGGAAGCTGCTCCAGCTGTGCAGAGAAGAAAGGTACGTTTTTAAACAAAACGGAGTGCTTTCTAAACTTTGATGAATGAAAGTGCCCCTGTTTTTAATAGTATTTTTTAAAAACTGGGCTTTCATTCATCAAAGTTTACCTTCACTTTGAAATGCTGGTGCACTGCACATATTTAAAGGGACAGTTAACCATCCTATAAAGTTACAAACGCTTAATATTTTCAACTATAGCCCAATCTTGTCACATGAATCTTTTATAAGTAATACTACTTACTTAAGGGATCAAATGCCTTAGTCTTCGTTCTGCTGCTCTCAATAATAGAACTCTAAACTATCAACTTGAAATAAACGCTAGGTCAACTTTACACAAACTTCAGGATGGGAGGGTGGGGGGACTTTTCCAGTGGCAGCAGAACAGGAAGAAGAGGCCCAAGCCTACGTGACCTGCTCTCTTATAGCCCAGGTAAGCCACCCCCTTTAACTGCAACAATGTTGCCAATGCATCTCACTCCCACAGGGCCTTAACCCTTAATTCCATTTCGGTCAAAATTTTCTCCCTGCATTTCAGTAAGGGATCAAATGCCCTAGTCTTCATTCTGCTGCTCTTAATAATAGAACTCTAAACTATCAACTTGAAATAAACACACAAAACACAAGAGTTGGGTAAGAAGACCGCTAGGTCAACTTTATTTAACACCATTTGTTCCTAATTAAAGAACAAATAAACAAACAACCAAATCAGTAGGCGGCAATCAACCCTAACCATAAGTACCCTGGTCAAGCTGATCTGGCCCCAGGTCGGAAAGGCAAAGCGGGGCGGAGCCTAGCTACTACGCTCATAAGTTGACAGGGATGCTTGCATAATATTCGCGGCCCGCTCGAGGTGAAGAAGCTTCACCAGGCCCGCACCTGATGACGCCGCTTCCCCACACTGGCCATATTGACTTTACCTGTCACCACCAGGGGCCAGACCAACCGCCCAAAACACCCAGGCCCCCCATGTAAGATGGGGGGGGGTTTCTTGCCGCCACCTAACATTCTCTTCAGTAACAATTATTCTCTTCTCTTTTTTTTTATAAAGCTAGCAGGGCTTTCTTGATATTATCCAGAAAAAGGTCTAAGGCATGGTCCTCTAGATGAACACCATCCTTTCGATAAAAGTTCTTATTGCCTGCAGTGATATTGCGTGGTGCAAGCGTGGTATTACATTAGACCAACCGATTTTGGCACCTGAAAGCAACACCTTCATCCACCTCATATCTGAACACATCATTGTTATCAGGTCCAAAGCCGGCAGGGCCCCTAAGTCATTCCCCCCTGCATGAATAATTACTACGTTGGGGCGACCCCATCTAAACAGGGCATCCTGCAGTAACCCCGGGAGATCTGGCCAACAGAGGCCCCGGCGCCCCAGCCAGCGGATGACGCTCCGAGATTACTGGAATCCCAGATGGTTCTCTTTTGCTAGCTTTCACTGTAAGCTGGGCCCAGTGGACATACGAATGCCCGACTATCCATATCTTCAATGGGCCCTGCTCTAATCCTGAACAGAGAAAACGTACAGAATTAGCTCCAAAAACCACGCAACAACGACAAACAAGAACGTATACAACCAATGCCCACTGCTCACATTGACGTTACCAAACTCACGTACAACCTGTACCTAGCCGACTGCCATCGCCCTAACGCCTTTATCCGTTCATCGACCAACCCAGCTCCGCAGCAGCTGTAGCCGCCCCTATCCTAAAAGAATGAGGGGCTAGATTCATTCCACTCAAACCTGCAGCAGTCACGGCCCAACCAAACACTCTCCTGAACTGGAACTGTGTCAGTGGACCTACCATTCGCCATGATACAGAAAATGCGTCCCTACGCGCTGCCTTGCCAACTGATATTCCTTTCAACTGCGCCACAGGACATATCTCCCTATCACTCGCAGCCGGTAACTTCAGCTATGCCCCTCTAGCATCCTGGTCCGTCTTAGAACGTGAGATGTATAGTAAAACTACGTCTTCCAATAACCTGACATGTGACGTCAACACTCCCGCCGTCATACTCACTTTGCTCTGCGCCACCAACTCCCCGAGGCGTAACGCTCCATGGAAAGCGAGTGTAAAAGCTGCGCGAAACAATGTAGCCTCAGCAGCTGAAGCACATACCTGCGGCAAAATCCTCAGCAAAGATTTCAGCCGTGACACTGTTATAGGTTTGCGCTTATCCGGTGCCCGGATCACTGTACGCGCCCATCCTTGCACAATCCTCTGGACCAGGTTCCGGGTGAAAACCTTGCGAAACCCAATCGATGACCATGTGCCCGCGCTCCATGAGCCATTGAAATAGGCCCCATATCCACTGGCTCCCGCTGCGTCTGTGAAAAGATGGAAGGGCTTGATTAGAAGCGTCTTCTACCTCCACAAGCAAACTCCATTAAAGTTGTGAAGGAAGGTTTCCCATACCCTAAATCCTCCATGTCCTCAGAAATCTTGAATCTCTGGCCCCCCGCGGGTCCACCCCTTTATGGCGCCTCAGGCGCTGTTAAATATGCGGGCCCATGGGGATCACTCGGCAGCAAAATTAAGCATGCCTAACAACGACTGCAACTCCTGAACGCACATGCGCTCTTTGCTAAGAGCGCCTGCACCATTCCAGCAGCTTACCAAGCTTGTCTTGAGGCAAGCGACACTGCAAGGCGACTGAATCAATCTCAATACCCAGGAAAGTTAAACACGTACAAGGGCCCTGGGTTTTATTGAGTGCCAACGGAACCTCAAATTCCGCCATCAGGGCCTCCATCGTGTACTTAACCTTCCTGCAGCGAAGGCGAGCCCGGTCCCCCCACGAACAGGAAATCGTCCAAGTAATGGGCCACCACTCCACGACCACAACACACTCAATTGCCCAATGAAGGAACTGTGCTAAATGCTTCAAAATAAGCACATGAAGTGGAGCATCCCATGGGGAGGCATCTATCCACATAGTAGCCCCCGCCCGCAAAAAAACATCCCATCATTCCAAAGGATGAGGGATGAATTGGCAGTAAATGGAACGCGGATTCAATGTCCATTTTAGCCATTAGCGCCCCATGCCCAAATTTCCTGACCAGCTCCACCACCTCGTCGAAGGATTGGTAACGCAACAAACTCAGAGCATCCGGTATAGCGTCGTTTACCGATGCTCCTCTTGGGTAAGAAAGATTCTGGATCAGCTGAAACTTACACCCGGCTCCTTCTTGGGACCCACCCCAAGCGGAGAAACTACCAGATCTTTTAAACGGTGGCTCCCCTATATGGGCCCGAAATTCGCCCCTAACCCCACCTCTTTGTCGAGTTTTGCTTGAACCACGTGTCGGAGTTCGTAAACTGATTGCAAGTTCCTACGCCTAGCAGCCCCCACAACCACTCTATCCACCGGATGACGAAACCCTGCGGCCCTATCCGGGTACCTATTGATCCATGGCTCGATGCTGCCCTTTCCCGCAGGAGCCTTGGATCCGCCCCGCTCACCCGCGGTATCTCTTCTCTTTGAACAATCCGCGCCTTGGTGGGGGGCGCCGCAGTATCAACAAACGCGCCGAAAGGAGCATGCCGCACCCTTTATCGCAACTGCTATCTTGATACTTCCAACACTCACGTCCTCTCCTTCTAAGCCGCGGCCCTGACCTTGGCGCTCCAGAACGGATCCACCACCAACCCGTGACGGGGGCCTCTCTGGTCCAAGCTGCGCCCACAGGTGCAATTTCCATAGTACCAAATTGAGCAAAGGGTTCCTCTCCATCTTCCGCCTGAAACACATATCATTGTCCCTCCAACGTTCCGTCATGGTTTCTCCTATGGATTCTTTCCATGGTGTCCAAATATTTAATGACAGCGATCGCCTGGCCCGGCAACCGTTCTAATGTAGCAGGAAGCTAGCCACGTAAAAAACACCGCCTCCACTCATCAAATGTGTCCGGTCACTTTACCCTTCTTCGGCCCGGTGCCCTCTTCCGTTATCTCCTTCGCCCGATACGCTTCCACTGAGAGATCAAACACATTGATGTACCTCCCTTCCTGAATCTTCCTAATGATCTTAGTCTTCAGGTGGTCGTGCAGCGAATGTACCTCCCATGGATAAGTATCCCCATGGATAGCCGCCCGGCGTGCCACAGAACCTGTAACAGTAATAGGACACCCTGGCCCCCACAGCCATACCTTCTAAAGCCAGCACCCCTGGTCCCACTTGGACTCCCTTGGCTCTTTGGTCTGTATAGCACTGGACATCCCTACGCAGTTTTTTAATAACATGGAAACATATGTCTGTGTCCCTTGTTTTAACCCTGCTACTTCCTCACAGTTGAGCTAGAGGTCACTATGTGACAAATTAACATATGTGCGGTGAAAAGGTATCAACTCACCTGCTGCTGAAGTGGATGGGATTGCTACTGCCAACTCCACCTGCTGCTGCTTGCACCCAGGTGGCTCCCTGCCTCCTGGCCTTGCACACAACCGATACCAGCTCCTGACTCTTTCCTCCTGCAAAGGAGGCGACGAGAAGGGAGCACCTCGGGCAATAGAAGAGCCCCCCTGACCCCCCTGTACAGATACACACGGATTCACACACCCTGTACATACCCAATGAGCCCCCACCGCCCCCAGCGGATGTCCCTAAACCCAGGGGTTCTGCCCATCCCTTTGGTCTAAAGTTCCACCCAAGTTTCCTGGCTGCTCCGCAGCAACCCATTGAGAAGAACCCCCTCCTGCGCCAATGGGCTGCCTTAATGATTGGGCCCCCAGGCTCGCTGCATGTTGAACCCCTGATCCATTAATATCAGACACACTAGCCCCACATGCACCGCTTGTGGCATTCAAAATTTGTGCCCCTATCCTGCATATCGGTTGTTAATTACGTCGACTAAAACTTGACTAAAGATGAGCATAAAAACTAAAGAAATTCTGATGACTAAAATATGACTAAAATATGACTAAAACTAAAATGGCATTTTAGTCAAAAAACTATGATAAAACTAAATCAAAATGGCATTTTAGTCAAAAGACTATGACTAAAACTAAATCAAAATTTGCTGTCAAAATTAACAGTTTCTAAATCTGTGTCTATACTGCATGTTTAAACCTTAATACAATTAATAATAATAGGTGTTATGTTTACTCCTGGAGTATATAATGAGTTTGAAAATTATAGAGAAATGCTTAAATAATACATTACACTTTAACTAAACCCCTTAGATTTTAGTCAACTAAAATCTACTGGAGATGTTAGTCGACTAATATCAACTGAAGAGTTAGTCGACCTAAAACTAGACTAAAACTAAAAACAATTCAGATGACTAAAATACGACTAAAAACTAAAATGGCATTTTAGTCAAAAGACTAAAAACTAAGACTAAATTGAAATTTGCCGTCAAAATTAACACTGCTGCATATGTGGACCCTCTATCATTAGCCCTCAGGCAGACCTGGCCAGATAGAGCTCTGTCAGCTTGCGCCCCCAATTCAACAGCTCTTCAACAGAACTCACTAATGCTCCTCTCATCCATACGCACTGCCGCATACTGCCCCAAGGGCCTCTTTTTACTGTTGGCACCCCTCTTACGTTCACAAGACCTACCACGCTGCGCCATCAGAGGCCCTCTTCCCCACCCGAGGAGCTCCCTTCTTACCTGGGTGCTCCCGCGGGGAAGATCCTGTCAGCCCGTCGCTTGTGCTTGTCCCCACTGCTGTAATGGCCAAACCGGAAGTGACGTCACCGCCCTTCGCGACGGAAGTGTCATCACTAATCGTCGCGCCCGAAGCCAAGCTGCCAGTAGATGCAGCGATAGACGCCCTGAGACCGCCCATAGGCTCCACACCACTGGAGGCCCCCGCCCACCAACAAACGGATCGCCAGTCCCTGACAAGGCCGCAGCCAAAGTCTGGGACCAAGGCCACAACAGTAGCCAATGTCTACCGGAGGCAGGACCGGAGCAACAGGGGATCCAACCACCACCGGAGGGAGCGGCTACACTACCCTGAACCTCCTGACTAGCACTAGGCCCCTGGCCCCCCAATCCCGGATCCCCACCCTGGGACATCGCCAACCCGGCCCCCACTTGGGAACCCCTTTTTGCCAATGAAGGCCTAGCTGACCGGGACCTAGATTGGGAGGTGGGATGGTAGGCCCCAGGGGTCTGGGGGAATAATACTCATCTCCACTTGTTTCCCTTGCAGGTGTCGACGGCCGGCCAGCCTCATCCTCCTCATCGCCAAAACCGCCGTGGAGGAACCGAAACCCTTCGAGCACGATCCATCTTCAAATTCCCAGGAACTTGACAGGACTTTTCCAGTGGCAGCAGAACAGGAAGAAGAGGGCCCAAGCCTACGTGACCTATAGCCCAGGTAAGCCACCCCCCTTTAACTGCAACAATGTTGCCAATGCATCTCACTCCCCACAGGGCCTTAACCCTTAATCCATTTCGGTCAAAATTTCTCCCTGCATTTCCATTTCCGCCTCTGCCTGTTTAAAATGTCAGCCTGCCTCCTCCCCTATTTTGTCACAAGGATCTTCATGGTGTTCAAGTTCTCAGTTATTTCTCGGCCGTAGATGCTTCCGTGTTTTGCGCATTGCGCCGGTAAGACTGTAGGGGGAAGTTTCAAAACGGAACTGTAACTGTTCATTCTCCTACCCGTGTCATTTTACCAGTGTGCATTACCTCAACTCTCCAGCCAGGCTATGAAGGGTGCCTATAGAATATATTGGTTCTTGTGAGGTCTCAGTCTGTTGTCCTTCACCTATATAGTTAATTGATTAGATTTATAGGTGGATTCGCAGTTTGAGTCAAAACGTTAAGTGTCCTGTCAGTGCAGTTTTGTGTAGGTGCAGGATTTTTTTATGTAATGGCGTGTGCAGTGTCCTTTGCATTGTAATGGGTTGTAAATACTGAATACCAGTTACTCAGCAGTAAAACAAAATGTTCAGTGTTTACGGGGACTTGATTATAGTATCTGCATACATTCACTGACTACAATAAGTTTTGACTGCTCTCCTGCAGAGGACACTGTACTGGCAACTATTTGTCAGGAACTAAAAACCAAAGATCCTTGTGACAAAATAGGGGAGGGGGCAGGTGGACATTTTAAACAGGCAGAGGCGTAAAAGGTAAGTAGTATTACTTATAAAAGATTTAAGTGACAAAATTGGGCTATAGTTGAAAATATTAAGTATTTGCAGCTTTATAGGATGGACTTATGAAGCTATTTTAGGGTTGACTGTCCCTTTAAAATATGTACAGTGCACCAGCATTTCAAAGTGAAGGTAAACTTTGATGAATGAAAGCCCGGTTTTTAAAAATACGTTATAAAACAATCCCTCCCACAAGGTAATGCTTACCAGCCCAATCAGCGCAAGCATGGGGGAGGATGCATTTTTGACTCTCCCACATTTAGTCTTATATCGTAGGTGGGTAGTGCTTTCCAGCCCACTGATTGGTGGGATAATTTAAAGAGCCGCCGGGCTGATCAATGTTGGCGTGTCTATTACTCTTGAGAAACTTTGTGAAGAGACAAATGAAACACGTAGAGGGAGGAAGAGTAGGTGTGCCTTCATCTATTTCAGCAGTTTTTTCTGAAGGTGGTGAACCACAGAGTATATACCCCGCTACACCCCTCCAGACTGACTAGAGAGATTGCACAATATGCACAAAAGTTCTTACTTCTTGTAAGTGTTTGACCATATTTTCTCCATAAATAAATGTTTTAATTTGATAATTGAAGTAAAAGGGATCTTCATTCACCATTAACCCCTTTAATAGGTAACCCAGATATACCATTTACTCTTTTTAGAACTGAATTAGCACCTACAACCCTGTCTTAAATGATCCCCTACCATATCATAATGACAAACGGTAGACTTAAAGGGACAGTCAAGTCCCAAAAAAACTTCCATGATTCAAATAGGGCATGTCATTTTAAACAACTTTCCAATTTACTGTAATCGGCAATTTCTTTCATGTAATTAGCAAGAGTCCATGAGCTAGTGACGTATGGGATATACATTTCTACCAGGAGGGGCAAAGTTTCCCAAACCTCAAAATGCCTATAAATACACCCCTCACCACACCTACAAATCAGTTTTACAAACTTTGCCTCCCATGGAGATGGTGAAGTAAGTTTGTGCTAGATTCTTCGTTGATATGCGCTTCGCAGCAGGCTGGAACCCGGTTTTCCTCTCAGTGTGCAGTGAATGTCAGAGGGATGTGAAGAGAGTATTGCCTATTTGAATTCAATGATCTCCTTCTACGGGGTCTATTTCATAGGTTCTCTGTTATCGGTCGTAGAGATTCATCTCTAACCTCCCTTTTCAGATCGACGATATACTCTTATATATACCATTACCTCTACTGATTCTCGTTTCAGTACTGGTTTGGCTTTCTACTACATGTAGATGAGTGTCCTGGGGTAAGTAAGTCTTATTTTTGTGACACTCTAAGCTATGGTTGGGCACTTTTATATAAAGTTCTAAATATATGTGTTTAAACATTTATTTGCCTTGATTCAGGATGTTCAACATTCCTTATTTCAGACAGTCGGTTTCATTATTGGGATAATGCATATGAATAATCAATTTTTCTTACCTTTAAATTTGACTTTTTTCCTGTGGGCTGTTAGGCTCGCGGGGGCTGAAATGCTTCTTTTTTTTGCGTCATTTTTTGGCGCAGACTTTTTTGGCGCAAAAATTTTCTTGCGTAATTTTTTTTGACGTTTTTGTGCCAAAAAATGTCGGCGTCACCGGATGTGGCGTCATTTTTGGCGCTTAAAGCATTTAGGCGCCAAATAATGTGGGCGTCTTTTTTGGCGCTAAAAAATATGGGCGTCATTATTGTCTCCACATTATTTAAGTCTCATTATTTGCTTCTGGTTGCTAGAAGCTTGTTCATTGGCATTTTTTCCCATTCCTGAAACTGTTTTTTAAGGAATTTGATCAATTTTGCTTTATATGTTGTTTTTTTCTATTACATATTGCAAGATATCTCAGATTGACCCTGAATCAGAAGATACTTCTGGAAAATTGCTGCCTGATGCTGGATCTACCAAAGTTAAGTGTATTTGTTGTAAACTTGTGGTAACTGTTGTTGTTTGTAATGAATGTCATGACAAACTTGTTAATGCAGATAATATTTCCTTTAGTAATGTTCCATTACCTGTTGCTGTTCCATCAACATCTAATATTCAGGGTGTTCCTGTTAACATAAGAGATTTTGTTTCTAAATCTATTAAGAAGGCTATGTCTGTTATTCCTCCTTCCAGTAAACGTAAAAGGTCTTTTAAAAACTTCTCATTTTTCAGATGAATTTTTAAATGAACATCATCATTCTGATTCTGTTTCTGATAATGATTTTTCTGGTTCAGAGGATTCTGTTTCAGAGGTTGATACTGATAAATCTTCATATTTATTTAAAATGGAATTATTTGCTCTTTACTTAAAGAAGTCTTAATTGCATTAGAAATAGAGGAATCTGGTCCTCTTGATACTAAATCTAAACGTATTTGAATACGGTTTTTTAAACCTCCTGTAGTTATTCCGGATTGTTTTCCCCGTCCCTGATGCTATTCTGAAGTAATTTCCAGGGAATGGAATAATTTGGGTAATTCATTTACTCCTTCTAAACGGTTTAAGCAATTATATCCTGTGCCATCTGACAGATTAGAGTTTTGGGACAAAATCCCTAAGGTTGATGGGGCTATCTCTACTCTTGCTAAACGTACTACTATTCCTACGGCAGATAGTACTTCCTTTAAGGATCCTTTAGATAGGAAAATTGAATCCTTTCTAAGAAAAGCTTACTTATGTTCAGGTAATCTTCTTAGACCTGCTATATCTTTGGCTAGCACAACAAGTAACAGATCATAATACTCATAGCATTGTTAATCTTCTTCAACATGCTAATAACTTTATTTGTGATGCCCATCTTTGATATCATTAGGGTTGATGTCAGGTATATGTCTTTAGCTATTTTAGCTAGAAGAGCTTTATGGCTTAAAACTTGGAATGCTGATATGTCTTCTAAGTCAACTTTGCTTTCCCTTTCTTTCCAGGGTAATAAATTGTTTGGTTCACAGTTGGATTCTATTATTTCAACTGTTCACTGGGGGAAAGGAACTTTTTTTACCACAGGATAAAAATCTAAGGGTAAATTTAGGTCTGCTAATTGTTTTCGTTCCTTTCGTCACAATAAGGAACAAAAACCTGATCCTTCCCCTACAGGAGCGGTATCAGTTTGGAAACCATCTCCAGTCTGGAATAAATCCAAGCCTTTTAGAAAGCCAAAGCCAGCTTCCAAGTCTACATGAAGGTGCGGCCCTCATTCCAGCCCAGCTGGTAGGGGGCAGATTACAATTTTTCAAAGAAATTTGGATCAATTCGATTCATAATCTTTGGATTCAGAATATTGTTTCACAAGGGTACAGAATAGGCTTCAAGATAAGGCCTCCTGCAAAAAGATTTTTTCTTTCCCGTGTCCCAATAAATCCAGTGAAGGCTCAAGCATTTCTGAAATGTGTTTCAGATCTAGAGTTGGCTGGAGTAATTGTGTCAGTTCCAGTTTTGGAACAGGGGCTGGGGTTTTACTCAAATCTCTTCATTGTACCAAAGAAGGAGAATTCCTTCAGACCAGTTCTGGATTTAAAAATATTGAATCGTTATGTAAGGATTCCAACATTCAAATGGTAACTATAAGGACTACCCTGCCTTTTGTTCAGCAAGGGCATTATATGTCCACAATAGATTTACAGGATGCATATCTGCATATTCCGATTCATCCAGATCACTATCAGTTTCTGAGATTCTCTTTTCTAGACAAGCATTACCAGTTTGTGGCTCTGCTGTTTGGCCTAGCAACAGCTCCAAGGATTTTTACAAAGGTTCTCGGTGCCCTTCTATCTGTAATCAGAGAACAGGGTATTGTGGTATTTCCTTATTTGGACGATATCTTGGTACTTGCTCAGACTTCACATTTAGCAGAATCTCATACGAATCGACTTGTATCGTTTCTTCAAGAACATGGTTGGAGGATCAATTTACCAAAGAGTTCGTTGATTCCTCAGACAAGGGTAACCTTTTTAGGTTTCCAGATAGATTCAGTGTCCATGACTCTATCGCTGACGGACAAGAGACGTCTGAAATTGGTTTCAGCTTGTCGAAACCTTCAGTCTCAATCATTCCCTTCGGTAGCCTTATGCATGGAAATTCTAGGTCTTATGACTGCTGCATCGGACGCGATCCCCTTTGCTCGTTTTCACATGCGACCTCTTCAGCTCTGTATGCTGAACCAGTGGTGCAGGGATTATACAAAGATATCACAATTAATATCTTTAAAACCGATTGTACGACACTCTCTGACGTGGTGGACAGACCACCTTCGTTTAGTTCAGGGGGCTTCTTTTGTTCTTCCGACCTGGACTGTGATCTCAACAGATGCAAGTCTGATAGGTTGGGGAGCTGTATGGGGGTCTCTGACAGCACAAGGGGTTTGGGAATCTCAGGCGGCGAGATTACCAATCAACATTTTGGAACTCCGTGCGATTTTCAGAGCTCTTCAGTCGTGGCCTCTTCTAAAGAGAGAGTCGTTCATTTGTTTTCAGACGGACAATGTCACATATGTCAATCATCAAGGAGGGACTCACAGTCCTCTGGCTATGAAAGAAGTATCTCGAATACTTGTATGGGCAGAATCCAGCTCCTGTCTAATTTCTGCGGTTCATATCCCAGGTATAGACAATTGTGAAGCGGATTATCTCAGTCGCCAAACATTACATCCGGGCGAATGGTCTCTTCACCCAGAGGTATTTCGTCAGATTGTTCAAATGTGGGGACTTCCAGAAATAGATCTGATGGCTTCTCATCTAAACAAGAAGCTTCCCAGGTATCTGTCCAGATCCAGGGATCCTGAGGCAGAAGCAGTGGATGCATTGTCACTTCCTTGGAAGTATCATCCTGCCTATATCTTTCCGCCTCTAGTTCTTCTTCCAAGGGTGATTTCCAAGATTCTAAAGGAGCGTTAGTTTGTTCTGCTGGTGGCTCCAGCATGGCCTCGCAGGTTTTGGTATGCGGATCTTGTCCGGATGGCTACTTGCCAACCGTGGACTCTTCCGTTAAGACCAGACCTTCTATCGCAAGGTCCTTTTTTCCATCAGGATCTCAAATCCTTAAATTTGAAGGTATGGAGATTGAACGCTTGATTCTCAGTCATAGAGGTTTCTCTGACTCCGTAATTAATACTATGTTACAGGCTCGTAAATCTGTATCTAGGAAGATACATTATCGAGTCTGGAAGGCTTACATTTCTTGGTGTTCTTCTCATCATTTTTCTTGGCATTCTTTTAGAATTCCTAGAATTTTACAGTTTCTTCAGGATGGTTTGGATAAAGGTTTGTCTGCAAGTTCATTGAAAGGACAAATCTCTGCTCTCTCTGTTCTTTTTCACAGAAAGATTGCTAATCTTCCTGATATTCATTGTTTTGTACAGGCTTTGGTTCGTATAAAACCTGTCATTAAGTCAATTTCTCCTCCTTGGAGTTTGAATTTGGTTCTGGGGGCTCTTCAAGCTCCTCCGTTTGAACCTATGCATTCGCTGGATATTAAATTACTTTCTTGCAAAGTTTTGTTTCTTTTGGCCATCTCTTCTGCTAGAAGAGTTTCTGAATTATCTGCTCTTTCTTGTGAGTCTCCTTTTCTGATTTTTCATCAGGATAAGGCGGTGGTGTTGCGAACTTCATTTAAATTTTTACCTAAGGTTGTGAATTCTAACAACATTAGTAGAGAAATTGTGGTTCCTTCATTGTGTCCTAATCCTAAGAACTCTAAGGAAAGATTGTTGCATTCTTTGGATGTAGTTAGAGCTTTGAAATATTATGTTGAAGCTACTAAAGATTTCCGAAAGACTTCTAGTCTATTTGTTATCTTTTCTGGTTCTAGGAAAGGTCAGAAGGCTTCTGCCATTTCTTTGGCATCTTGGTTAAAGTCTTTGATTCATCATGCTTATGTTGAGTCGGGTAGAACTCCGCCTCAAAGGATTACAGCTCATTCGACTAGGTCAGTCTCTTTTTCCTGGGCATTTAGGAATGAAGCTTCGGTTGATCAGATTTGCAAAGCAGCAACTTGGTCTTCTTTGCATACTTTTACTAAATTCTACCATTTTGATGTGTTTTCTTCTTCTGAAGCAGTCTTTGGGAGAAAAGTACTTCAGGCAGCTGTTTCAGTTTTATTCTTCTGCTTATAATTTCAGTTTTTTTCATTATAAGATTTAAACTTTGTTTTGGGGTGTGGATTATTGGCTGTTTTTATTTTATCCCTCCCTCTCTAGTGACTCTTGCGTGGAAGATCCACATCTTGGGTATTCATTATCCCATACGTCACTAGCTCATGGACTCTTGCTAATTACATGAAAGAAAACATAATTTATGTAAGAACTTACCTGATAAATTCATTTCTTTCATATTAGCAAAAGTCCATGAGGCCCACCCTTTTTGAGGTGGTTACGATTTTTTTGTATAAAGCACAATTATTCCAATTCCTTAATTTTTTATGCTTTCGCACTTTTTTCTTATCACCCCACTTCTTGGCTATGCGTTAAACTGATTTGTGGGTGTGGTGAGGGGTGTATTTATAGGCATTTTGAGGTTTGGGAAACTTTGCCCCTCCTGGTAGGAATGTATATCCCATACGTCACTAGCTCATGGACTCTTGCTAATATGAAAGAAATGAATTTATCAGGTAAGTTCTTACATAAATTATGTTTTTGCTTTGTTCTCTTGGTATTCTTAGTTGAAAGCTAAACCTAGGAGGTTCATATGCTAATTTCTTAGACCTTGAAGGCCGCCTTTAATCTAAATGCATTTTGATAGTTTTTCACCACTAGAGGGCATTAGTTCACGTGTTTCATATAGATAACATTGAGCTCATGCTCGTGAATTTACCATGGAGTCAGCTCTGATTGGCTAAAATGCAAGTCTGTCAAAAGAACTGAAATAAGGGGGCAGTCTGCTGAGGCTTAGATACAAGGTAATTACAGAGGTAAAATGTATATAATAACTGTGTTGGTTATGCAAAACTGGGGAATTTGTAGTTAAGGGATGATATATCTTTTAAAACAACAAAAATTCTGGTTTTGACTGTTAAACCAAAAAGTGATTGGTACCCACAATCATTGGTACACATATCTACAATCACACATACGTCATACAATCACACTACATAACAATGCATGCCAACTCCGCTTAATTCAGCAGACTCCTCACACCCTTTGAAACTCTGTGCTACACAGATATCATAACTAGAGGTTTGTTGTCTCTCACATATAGAACCCTAATAGATCACCACTTTAGACAGCTCCCAACATACACCACAAAATGGTCGGAGGAACTCAAAATACAACTTAAAGGATTACTAACTTTTTTGGTTTTAATGTAAAACGGAACAAACATTTTGCATATAAACTATTATAGCAATGTAATTTACCTTCTTATTGTTTAAAACGAAGCTCCGTTTTTCCATAAAATTATATTTTATTTTATTACGATGACATCACGTCATCCTGCCCACAAATGTGGGCCGTCTAAGGGCTAACCTAACCGCCAATTGTATCTCTTGTTTTTGCCTCTCATTTAAATTAATTATCTGTGTTAAACGAATGCGCAATACCATCTAATTCCCATCGCATGCGCATATTGCGGCAATCAAGCCGACTTCATAGCGAACCTGAAAAAAAACGCATGCGCATGACGTTGTGCTTACTCGCGCATGCACAGTGCGTCTAAATGTTGCCATCTTACAACTGCAGTTGTCAGCACGGATTGGGAATCCATAAAGTCTGACAAAGGAGTGGGTTTGGAAAAATTAATTATTTTAAACATATATATTTTAAAAACGGTACATGTTTAATACAGAATCCACATTAGAAAATGCTTGATTTATATGTATACTCGTGTGTGATTGCCATTTCATTTCTGACTACAGTGTCCCTTTAATGATAAAGAATAGTCCACAATCTTTCAAAACATGAGTAGATCCTCTTCCTCTATCAGTTTTATGGAAATGAAACTGCTCTGCAGATGGTATCTTACCCCTGCAAGATTGACCACAATATACAAGAACACCTCATCTGAATGCTGGAGAGTATGCAGGGACACGGGCGACTTCTTACACATGTGCAAAAGAAAAATCGGAGCACCGAGTCCAGCAAGGTTAAAAAACAATTTTATTAGAAAACATGCATAATTATAGGGTCCAGTGACCCCCCGGGGCTAAAACTGGGAAAGTGGTAGGGAAATAAAATACTGGCTGACATGTTTCAGCTCACACCG
Organism: Bombina bombina; assembly: GCF_027579735.1. Lineage (NCBI taxonomy): Eukaryota > Metazoa > Chordata > Amphibia > Anura > Bombinatoridae > Bombina > Bombina bombina. Next base: position 344,516,551 of record NC_069505.1, on the reverse strand, counting down.
CCGTACACCAAGCCACGTGTAAAACATTTTACGTTGCATTCGGTTAAAATACTTTCATTGGCCTGCAGGTACACACCTTCGTTCTATACGTCAATCAGGTCTCCAATAGTATCTGTGGTTCCCATTGGACAGATTATACACACCTTCCATTTTCTGGACCAATCAGATACTGTTAGAGAACAAAACTCATACAATATGCGCTTTTGCACTTCGGGTTCATAGACAGAAATGTATGGACTAAATTGCGAAAACATTTTCAAGCACTAAATACTGCTAGTAATCACTTCATATAGGTAAAAACTAACTATAGTACAACGAGTATTCTTTTCTAATTTGTCCTGCTTCAAATCGCATTAACTTTAATAATAGGAGTACAATTAAGAATTAAACTCCACATTACCTGTTCCTCTAGTGGCCGTATTGACCTTAGTTATTAAATTGACTTTGACGTATTGTAATTCTTGAAGATCAGTAATTCTTTACAACTCACTATGAGTCTAGCTCCTGCTCTGTATCAACATGAGTCCCTGGAAACTCAATAACCAGTAAAATCAATGGATTAGTTGTTTTCAGGAAAGTTAATAGAGCACAAATAGACCTAGGGTTAGTTACATATGTCTCACAAGCAGCTATCTAGTCATACTACCTGTACTGATAATCATGGTATTTCTCAATATGAAGAGAAGCCAATTTAATAACTAAGGTCAATACGGCCCCTAGAGGAACAGGTAATGTGGAGAATGTATAGAACGAAGGTGTGTACCTGCAGGCCAATGAGAATGTAGGGAAGGTATTTTAACCGAATGCAACGTAAAATGTTTTACACATGGCTTGGAGTACGGCGTGTGAGCTGAAACATGTCAGCCAGTATTTTATTTCCCTACCACTTACCCAGTTTTAGCCCGGCAGTCACTGGACCCTGTAATTATGCATGTTTTCTAATAAAATTGTTTTTTAACCTTGCTGGACTCGGTGCTCCGATTTTTCTTTTGCACATTGAATTTTTGGCCATTTTTGTGAGCACGAGTTCCAACAGGTATTCATTAAGATCCTGCAAAGGTGGGGAGCACCTAACCGCAGTGGGTAGCCTGAATTAAACCCTCTATCCGGTGGTGTGAACACACCGGGGAGTAGAGAGTAATTGGAGCGGTGGGATCAATGGCAGCTGCTTCAATGAGACATCTTTGGCTGCAGGAATGAATAAACCGTTGTCACCACCTGAACAGATAGGAACCAGACGGATGTAAGTACAGCCAGTGAGCTGATATACTATACTGTTCTTCTCTTTCACTGTTGCCCATTGGACAGAGTGTTTATTTAACGAACTGCAACTCTTTGCTTTTTTGCCTCTATGTGCTATCCAATTGAGGAGTTTCTGCTTATGAGCACTGACTACATGAGTGGGATGCTCTAGCGGCATTGGATTACATATTTTTATTATGTCTACAAGCAAAGTCTTCACTGTTCATGTCTGTCTATGCGGTCTTGGGATTCAAAGTTAGTTACACCACATATCCTTTTGTGACTTCTTACACATCTGGTGGAACTTCCCCAGACTAACAACATATTGGACAGCAGTTAGAGACACCATAGAAAGTGTAATAGGGGCAACATTGCAATTGCAACCAGCCCTATTCCTATTCAACAAACTCCCCCAAATTAGGTGTAAACTTCGATCCCAACTACTCACCATTATGCTAATTTGTGATAAACAGCTTATCCCTAGAAAATGGAAAACAATAGACCCCCCCTACCCATTTGGAGCTGGACATCTCTAGTTTCCCTCACGTTACCACTGCACTGCAACCAAATGCTTAGAGCAGAGTTTCCTAACCGCGGCCCTCAAGTACCCCCAACAGTCCTGGTTTTTATTATAGCTGAACCAGTGCACAGGTGAAGTAATCAGCTGATCAGTAACCAACCTGCTCTCAATCCATCAGCTGATTATTTCACCTGTGCTCTCGTTCAGTTTTAATGAAAACCAGGACTGTTGGGGGTACTTGAGGGCCGCGGTTGGGAAACTCTGCTCTAAGCGTTTGGTTGCAGTGCAGTGGTAACGTGAGGGAAACTAAATGCTTAGAGCAGAGTATCCCAACCGCTGCCCTCAAGTACCCCCAACAGTCCTGGTTTTCATTATAACTCAACTAGAGCACAGGTGAAATAATCAGCTGATGTATGAGAGCAGGTTGGTTACTGATCAGCTGATTACTTCACCTGTGCACTGGTTCAACTATAATAAAAACCAGGCCTGTTGGGGATACTTGAGGACCGCGGTTGGGAAACACTGGCTTAGAGGAATACCACAATATGATCTTCCTTTGGGAGGACTGTGATAAGTCCCAATAACGAGCAAAACCACAAATCCTAAACCCATCCCTGACAAAGACACCCATTTTCATCATTCTTTTACACCCCTAAACCTAGTAAAATACCTTAAGCACGATATCAGGAATCCTTGCCAATATAAGAAATGTGGAGTCTTTATCATACAAAATGTGTTTGTAATAATTGTTTGCTATGCATGAATATGAAGCAATGTAATTGTGTAAAACATATCATTGTTATCAGACATTGAGAACCTGTAAATCTTATTTTTCAAAATCTCAATAAAAATGTTTAAAATTCAAAAAGGAAAAAAAAAAATCTTTGTTTTCTGTCTTAATTATGACATTATAATTTTGACTTTACTGTCCCTTTAAATAATTAATGGGACACTCAAGTCAAAATTAAACAAATTATTCAGATAGAGCAGGCAATTTTAAACAACTTTTCCCATTTCCTTCCATTAACAAAAGGTTCAGTCTTTTTATATTTAAACTTTTTGAGTCACCAGCTCCTACTGAGCATGTGCAAGAATTCACAGAATATACCTATATGCATTTGTGATTGGCTGATGGCTGTCACATGATACAGGGGGATTGGAAATAGACATAACTTTGAAATTTGTCAGAAAAAAAATCTACTACTCATTTGAAGATAAGACTAAGTGCTGTCACATTGTCTTGTTATATATTTGTTGATTTATGCATATTTACTGGTCCTTTAAAGGGACACTCAAGTCAAGATTAAACTTTCATGATTCAGATAGAGCAGCCATTTTAAACATTTTTCAAATTTACTTCCATTAACAAAATGTGCTATTGCATTGTCTTTTTTATCATGCATTTGTTGATTATGCAAATCTACTATATTTACTGGGACACTAAACCCAAATTTTTTCTTTTGTAATTCAGAAAGAGCATGCAATTTTAAGCAACTTTCTAATTTACTCCTATTATCAATTTTTCTTCGTTCTCTTGCTATCATTATTTGAAAAAGAAGGCATCTAAGCTTTTTTTTTTGTTTCAGTACTCTGGACAGCACTTTTTTTATTGGTGGATGAATTTTTCCACCAATCAGCAAGGACAACCCAGGTTGTTCACCAAAAATGGGCCGGCATCTAAACTTACATTCTTGCATTTCAAATAAAGATACCAAGAGAATGAAGAAAATTTGATAATAGGAGTAAATTAGAAAGTTGCTTAAAATGTCATGCTCAATCTGAATCACGAAAGAAAATTTTTGGTTACAGTGTCCCTTTAAGTGATGAGGAGAAGAGAGATACGTTTATATAAAAATGTAGGATGATAGTCCCTATATGTGTGACTGCCTGATAAAAAAAACCCAGATAAATACCTACATTCCATTACAGATCATATTTTGACAGCCGTGGTATACATTTTGCTAAATAATTATTTATTACATGTTTCATGGTCATTTTTTTTTTTTCCTGTTTATATTATTTATATAAAGGATTTGTGCACAATGACCTTCCAAGTGAACTCTTTGTTAACCCTTTTATGACAGGGTCAATTTGTCTACATCAGAACAAGGTTCAGATGTAGACAAATTGAAATAGTTTGCAAGATTTTAGTTATGGGATCGGGCCAGGGGGGCATTTGCAAGATTTTAGTTATGGGATCGGGCCAATGGGGCGTCCCTATGACGCTAGGCACGCCATCCAGTAAAGCGCCAAATGGCTAGGACGTTCTATTCCGTCCTAACTGCGCTGAAGCCCAGCGTGGTTAGGACGGAATAGAACACTATAACGGCCTTTAAAGGTTAAAGGGACAGTCTAGGCCAAAATAAACTTTCATGATTCAGATAGGGCATGTCATTTTAAACAATTTTCCAATTTACTTTTATCACCAATTTTGCTTTGTTCTCTTGGTATTCTTAGTTGAAAGCTTAAACTAGGAGGTTCATATGCTAATTTCTTAGACCTTGAAGCCCACCTCTTTCAGATTGCATTTTAACAGTTTTTCACCACTAGAGGGTGTTAGTTCACATATTTCATATAGATAACACTGTGCTCGTGCACGAGAAGTTATCTGGGAGCAGGTACTGATTGGCTAGACTGCAAGTCTGTCAAAAGAACTGAAAAAAGGGGCAGTTTGCAGAGGCTTAGATACAAGATAATCACAGAGGTTAAAAGTATATTATTATAACTGTGTTGGTTATGCAAAACTGGGAAATGGGTAATAAAGGGATTATCTATCTTTTAAAACAATAAAAATTCTGGTGTAGACTGTCCCTTTAAACGATTTCAATCGCTCTGTGTTTAAAGCAAAACAATAGCACAGACACATTTTGGTTACTGTTGCTGTCTATGCTTCATAGACAAAGATATTTTATTTGTAATTGTAGGTGATAAAACAAAAATGAGTGAAAACGAAACCTGTGCAATAATAATGTTTTAATACCTGAACAAAATGACTAATTAAACCAAAAGCCTTTTGAAGTACAACAACCCTATTCAGATACAACCTTCCACTCCACTGCACTTTCAATATACAATGTTAATTGGGACCTGGAGTTAATTAAACAAATTCAAGTAATTGCTGGAATCACTGGTGCATCCGACCTGGTTCAGATATGAGTTAACCTTTTTTTCTTTTTTTTATTTCTAAGTACAAAGAAACCGCTGCAATAGATGGTTGGTTGATCACCCATTTCATGAATAAGGGAGTCATTTATTCATATGTAACAACATTATACTTAAAATAATCATACTTGAGTTGAGAAAATTAATTTGTAAAGCAATTCCCTAAGTTAATTAGCTCTTGTTCATAATTGAACTCTCAGAATTTTTCAATTGAAATTTTAGAACCTTTTTAAAATATAGCAATTTCTTTCTGACAATTTATAATTATTATTGTGATTATTATTCACTATATAAATGTATGTATTTCCAGTAGAAATGTTTCTGTAAATATTTTTTTCAGTGTCACACCCTTAGTCCTCTGGCCTGTAAATAAGACCTTGGTATCTATAAACATTATACTCATGACCATGCAAAATATTTTTCTAACATTTAATAGGTCATGCATTGAATCTCTTGATCATGTGGGTATAAGTCATATAAAGAGATGCACAAGGTTAATATGGTATAAATCAGGAATTAGATACAAAGTGAAATCTATAACAGTGTGTTAAAGGGACATACAAATTTGTGTTTGGCATTGCACAGCAAAGCACTTTGGAATACAATATAAAGTATTTTTATAATATCCATTGCAAGGGTGGTTATATTTACATACTTGTTGATACAACTGATAGTTATTTGCAATGCATTTGTCTCCTGTAAATGCACAGAATGACATATATGAGAAATTGTATATCTCTTTAAAGGGACGTGACACACTAAATACAAATTATAAGCAAAGCGTTGTGAGCCGCCATGTTGTAATCTGGCATTCACATCATTCCAGTGCTGATGTGTTTGCACTATCTGCAGTGTAACCTAAGTTACAAAATGGTGGCACCCACAATTAGAGGGTGGTGCATAGGTGTTTAATGCCCCTTTAAAGGGACATTATAAGGCTGCATAACTGCGTTTGGATTCATAAGATTTTCTAAAATGTAATATTCTTAAAGGAACAAGAAACCTAAAATGATTCTTTAATGATTCAGATATAGCAAACAATTTTAAACACCTTTCCAATTTATCTTATCTGATTTGCTTGGTTTTCTTGGTATCCTTTGTTGAAAGGATACCAGGAGCAGCAATCATGACTGGAAGCTAGCTGATGATAGGTAGCTTCACATATTTGCCTCTTGTCATTGGCTCACCGGGTGTGTTTAGCTAGCTCCCAGTCATGCATTGCTGCTCCTTTTAACAAAGGATACTCAAAGAATGAAGCAAATTTGATAATAGAAATTAAATGGAAAGTTGTTTAAAATTGTATCATGTTTTATCTGAATCATGAAAGAGAATTTCATTTCCATTTTAATTTACCCAGTTTTGTTCCAGTCTTATTAAATTAAATTGCAAAAAAATAAATGCTTTTGTTAGCTATAGGATGTGATATTTGTATTGATGTGTCTCGCTAATTATGGACTTGTTCACAGAGGTAACAATTTCAAGCTTCAGGGGTAAAGGGACAGTAAATCCAAAACGGATTGAAGCATGACGTTTTAAAGGGACAGTCTAGTCCAAAATAAACTTTCATGATTCAGATAGAGCATGTAATTTTAAACAACTTTCCAATTTACTTTTATCACCAATTTTGCATTATTCTCTTGGTGTTCTTAGTTGAAAGCTAAACCTAGGTAGGCTCATATGCTAATTTCTTAGACGTTGAAGGCCGCCTCTTATCTGAAAGCATTTTGACAGTTTTTCACCAAGTTAATGTGTGTCATAAAGATAACACTGTGCTCCCGCATGTGGAGTTACCTAGGAGCCAGCACTGATTGGCTAAAATGCAAGTCTATCAAAAGAAATGAAATAAGGGGGCAGTCTGCTGAGGCTTAGATACAAGGTAATTACAGAGGTAAACGTGTATTACTATAACAGTGCTGGTTATGAAAAACTGGGGAATGGGTAATAAAGGGATTATCTATCATTTCAAACAATAACAATTCTGGTGTTGACTGTCTCTTTAAACAACTTTCCAATTTACATCTATTATCCAATTTTGCTTAGTTCTATCGGTATCCTTTGTTAAAAAGTAATCCTAAGTAAGCTTATAAGCATGCACGTGTTTGCAACAATGTTTATTTCAGTTTGCAACAATGTTTATTAGCAATTAAAGGCAGCTTTGTTTGAAACTAAGCTCCTAAAATCTTACCTAAGTTCACTTGTCAACAAAGGATATTAAGAGAATGAAGCACACTTGATAATAGAAGTAAATTGGAAAGTTGTCTAAAATTGCATGCTCTATCTGAATCACGAAAGTTTAATTTTGACTTTACTGACTTTTTATCGGCAGAAGCATTTTGGTATTATGATTACTGGAAAAACATACTAACAATGCTGTCTGAAGTTAAATCATCATTATCTACTGAAAAGAAAGTGAGAGACTGTAATCAACCCTATAAGTTTAACCCCTACAAAGGGGTTAAGCTCATAGCTAAAGTTGCACTTGGGGGGAGCAAAACATTGCAAATCTGAAGCAGAACTCTGCTAATGATTGGCAGCTACCTGCATATGCCTCTTTTAATTGGCTTAATGGCCATTTCCTGGCTCAGGATCTGCATTCTGTTTAGGCACGCAAACAGGACTTTGACTATGTGTTTTACTTTTTTGCAGGGATCAGTACATAGTTA
>NC_069505.1:344461464-344503964 GCF_027579735.1 Bombina bombina | reverse complement strand
TAATATCACTCTGGAGTCCTTAGCAGTTTATAGCTAAATAGTAAGTCAGTTTTTTTATTGTAGCTTTACTAATGTCCTAACAAAAAGCAGATATAGTACAATTTACCTAGTTTTATTTTTATGTGAATTATAGAGCTAAACCTGCTTTGTAAGAAGAAAATATCAATACATTTTATGTAAAATATTGAACAAGATATTGAAAGAATGTTTGTGCATTGGTATTTTCTCCAATCCATTGTATGTCTTAACCTGTGTTGTGTTGTATGTACTGGAAATAGTATTTGCATTGTGATTGGTGGAGTCATCGTTACTATTGCTGGGAAAAAGCTGTGATATTCCAGTGGGGATTTACCTTTCTCCAGCTATCAATTAAACATTCTGCGTTGTCTTGGTTATATTACAGCGGTGTATTGATGTAACCCCTTCACTGCTGGGAAAAGCAAGAAAAGTTAGTGAAGAAAATTAAATTATTCTTTCTTTATACGCAATTAATACACAATATATACATTAAATATGGTAAAAAGTATTCTAGGCATATATATACTTTAGAAATTAAAATTTGACAATAGTGTCTTTTTTTTTTACAGAAAAACTTAGATGCACCTTTAACATAAAGACTATAAGCATTTTTCAGATATGAAATTTAATGTCATAGCAGAAAAACATTGATTTCAGAAAAAAATGAAAAAGAGAAAAATTAAATGGAAATGAATCCCAGTAAAATTCAGTGCTCATGATTTTAAAAAATATTTTTAAATGTACCTATATTCTTTGTTTTTTTGTTATCTTTTGTTGAAAAGCAGGTAGGCCGGCTTAGGAGCACTATCTGGCAAAGTCTGCTATTAAGTGCTCAAAGCATTCTTGCATAACTGCTGACATATAATTCTCCAGACACGTGCACTTTACCTACCCAAGTATTCTCTTCAACAAACTATACTATGCAAAAGAAAACTAGATACTCTGTTATGTGCATATATTTTTTCCATTAACTCCTTTGCTACATTTATTTTTTTTAAATAAATATTTATTTTCAATCTTTTTCTCTTGATATATTATTTCCTTTTAAATTCGGATCTAGTGGCTTGACAAATACATGTCACCATGACACCTAGAAAGTGGGCCCTGGTGCTTGGTAAATGCCTGTAGCGGTGTGGGAGTTACAGGTTCTGCTGTCCTCATTGCAGGGGGCACGGCAAAACAAATGCCACTTTCACTCAATACTCTTCTCCTTCCTTAAAGGACCAGTCAATACTGTAGATTTGCATAATCAACAAATGCAAGATAACAAGACAATGCAATAGCGCTTAGTCTGAACTTTAAATGAGTAGTAGATTTTTTTTTTCTGTCAACAGAGGTTACAGCAGAATCGGCATAACCTGCTTGGGTAAAACCAATCTCCAAGACTTGTAAAGACAAGATAGGTGATCATGGGGTTAATTCACTGGTAAATGGGATCTAAGGGATTGGGGGGTTAAATTACTCATGTGAATGTTACCCAGCAGTAATTTAAAACCCACTACTGCACTGTAATTCAGGCAAACAAGGAGTTAAATAGCTGCAGGGATTTAACACCTTTATTGCTAGTGTATTCCAGGCAACCAAGGGGTTTAAATAAATGCTTAGGTTTGCACTAGTACTGAAGGGGTTAACTTGTTAAAGGGACAGTAAAGTCAAAGTTAAACTTTAATGGATTGGAAAGAGTTTGACATTTTCCAAATTACTTCTGTATTCAATTTTCCTTAGTTCTCTTGGCATCCTTTTGATAAAGAGTAATCCTACCTGATCTCAGGAGCGTCTCTATCCATCAGGAAGCAGTGTTTGCTACAATGTTAATAAGAATGTTATACATAGTTGCAAAACTGCTGTCATAGGCTGCTAAATACACATTCACACTCTTAAAGGGACAGTCTACAAAATAATTGTTATTGTTTTAAAAGATAGATAATCCCTTTATTACTCATTCCCCAGTTTTGCATAACCAATACAGTTATATTTATACACTCTTTACCTCTGTGATTACCTTGTATCTAAGCATCTTCTGACAGCCCCCAGATCACATGACTGTGACTATTTAAAATCTACGGAGTTGCATTAAGTACTGTGTCATAAATCTTAAATAACTTCCTGGGCGTGAACACATTGTTATCTATATGGCTCACATGAACTAACAGTCTCCTGTTGTGAAAAGCAAATACAAAAGCATGTGATTGAGGCTGTCTTTAGTGGCTTTTAAAACAGGCAGAAATTTAGAGGTTTAAATGGTATAAAGTATATTAATATAACCATGTTGGTTGTGCAAAGCTGGGGAATGGGTAGTAAAGGCATTATCTATCTTTTTAAACAATAACAAATTTTGTGTAGACTGTCCCTTTAAGCTCTTATCTGCCTTTTAAAAAAAAATATGTAGGTTTCCTCTTCAACAAAGGATACCCAGAGAACAACGCAAATGTGATAACATAAGTAAATTTGAACGTTGTTTAAAATTGTGTGCTGTGTCAGAATCATGAATGTTTAATTTTGATTGTTTTTTTAAACTTTTTTTTAATCAAGTAGTTAAATCATTGTGTGTTATTGGAAACTTCAGTTTTTAAATCCCTATTAGCAAGGGATGAATATAAGTTACTATATGCACGCCTACCTACACACTATATACTATGAAAAAATATTATTCAATATTTTAGTCTGCTCCTAAATTGTGAAATAAATGCTAGCCCTGGTATATTAAACATTGATGAACCTGTAATTACTCTGTTGATCAACTCTCCTGTCCACATTTTGATTACACTAATTTTTGTACCCTGTGTTACATTAAAGGGACATTCCAGTCAAAATGTAAATGCAAATAGATTAGTTACATATTTGAATAGGAACATATTTGCAATATAAATGTATTGGCAAAAATGCTTCTAGTAAGAGTTACAGAGTTAACATCTTTCTCTGCACGTGCATGTGAAGAAAAGCTAGATATTGTTGTCACTGCACCCACATATTAAATACTGCAGCTGCTTAAATTATCAGTTTAGCTTGTATCATGTCAGCAATTAACAAATTGAGTCATTACCAGATGGCACAAGCACCTTAGGCTCTCCGAGCAAGTATTGTATTTAAAACGCTGGTGCACGGTGCATACTTAAATACACTTTTGAAACAGCTATAGCTTTTATAAGAAGCATTTTTGCTAATGCATATATATTACAAAATTGCTTCTGTTCAATACCAAAATTCACCCATGTGGTTTCCAATTTTAGCTGGAAAATCCCTTTAACGGGACAATAAATCAAGATTAAAGGGACACTAAACCCAAATTTGTTTCTTTCATGATTCAAATAGAGCAGGCAATTTTTAGCAACTTTGTAATTTACTCCTATTATCATTTTTTCTTTGTTCTCTTGCTATCTTTATTTGAAAATGCAGGAATCTAAGCTAAGAAGCCGACCCATTTTTGGTAATGTTTCTCCCCTAATTTATTCCCAATAATCTATTTTACCTGCGTATTACCTGTACCTGTATTACACTGTTTACAAATGGCTCCTTTCTCCTGTTAAGTGTGGTCAGTCCACGGGTCATCATTACTTCTGGGATATTAACTCCTCCCCAACAGGAAGTGCAAGAGGATCACCCAGCAGAGCTGCTATATAGCTCCTCCCCTCTACGTCACACCCAGTCATTCTCTTGCACCCAACTAATAGATAGGATGTGTGAGAGGACTGTGGTGATTATACTTAGTTTTATACCTTCAATCAAAAGTTTGTTATTTTAAAAACAGCACCGGAGTGTGTTGTTCCTTCTCAGGTAGAATTTAAAGAAGAATCTACCTGAGTTTTTGTATGATTTTAGCCGGCGTAGTTAAGATCATCTTGCTGTTCTCAGCCATCTGAGGAGTGAGGTAAACTTCAGATCAGGGGACAGCGGGCAGGTTAACCTGCAAAGAGGTATGTAGCAGCATATTATTTTCTGAGAATGGAATTGACTGAGAAAATACTGCCATACCGATATAATATAAGCTCAGCCTTAAATGCAGTAGTAGCAACTGGTATCAGGCTGTCATGTATGTATATTTACACTTCAGTATTCTGGGGAATGGCACTTCACTGGGATAATACTGTATGCATAAGACTTTAGCCTAACTTGCAGTGGGAACGACTAGCAACAGGCTTTCTAATGACATTTCATTTATTTGATGTTAAACGTTTTTGCTGACATGTTAAAATCGTTTAATTATCTGAGGTACTGGGTGAAAAATTGTTTGGGCACTGTTTTTTTCCACTTGGCGGTCGTTTTATTTAATTTAAGACAGTTTACTGATCTCCCTCACTGTTGTGTGTGAGGGGGAGGGGCCTATTTTGGCGCTTTTGCTACGCATCAGAAAATTCAGTCACAAGTCTGTTTTCTTCCCTGCATGATCCGGTTCGTCTCTACAGAGCTCAGGGGTCTTCAAAAGTTAGTTTGAGGGAGGTAATCACTCACAGCAGACCTGTGAGATTGTGCTTTGACTGTGATAAAAAAACGTTTATATTCTGTACATTTTTTCTGCGATTCAGGGTTAGTTATCCATTGTTAATGGGGGCAATCCTTTGCTAAAATTGTGTTTTACCGGAAAGAATTTGATGTAATAGTTTCTCCGGTTTATTATTACTCAACTGTCATAACTTTTTTTCTGTGCTTCTTAAAGGCACAGTACGTTTTTCATATTATTTGTAAATTACTTTGAAAAGTATTTCCAAGTTGCTAGTTTAATTGCTAGTGTGTTAAACATGTCTGACTCAGAGGAATATCTCTGTGCTATATGTGCTAAAGCCAAAGTGGAGCCCAATAGAAATTTATGTACTAATTGCATTGATGCTACTTTAAATAAAAGTCAATCTGTACAAATTGAACATCTTTCACCAAATAACGAGGGGAGAGTTATGCCGACTAACTCGCCTCACGTGTCAGTACCTGCATCTCCCGCTCGGGAGGTGCGTGATATTGTAGCGCCGAGTACATCAGGGCGGCCATTACAAATCACATTACAGGATATGGCTAATGTTATGACTGAAGTTTTGTCTAAATTACCAGAACTTAGAGGTAAGCGAGATCACTCTGGGGTGAGAACAGAGTGCGCTGATAATATTAGGGCCATGTCAGATACTGCGTCACAATTTGCAGAACATGAGGACGGAGAGCTTCATTCTGCGGGTGACGGATCTGATCCAAATAAACTGGATTCAGACATTTCAAATTTTAAGTTTAAGCTGGAAAACCTCTGTGTATTACTAGGGGAGGTGTTAGCGGCTCTGAATGATTGTAACACAGTTGCAATACCAGAGAAAATGTGTAGGTTGGATAAATATTTTGCGGTACCGTCGAGTACTGACGCTTTTCCAATACCTAAGAGACTTAATTAAATTGTTACTAAGGAGTGGGATAGACCCGGTGTGCCTTTCTCACCCCCTCCTATATTCAGAAAGATGTTTCCAATAGACGCCACCACACGGGACTTATGGCAAACGGTCCCTAAGGTGGAGGGAGCAGTTTCTACTTTAGCTAAGCGTACCACTATCCCGGTGGAGGATAGCTGCGCCTTTTCAGATCCAATGGATAAAAAGTTAGAGGGTTACCTTAAGAAAATGTTTGTTCAACAAGGTTTTATATTGCAACCCCTTGCATGCATTGCGCCTGTCACGGCTGCAGCAGCATTTTGGTTTGAGTCTCTGGAAGAGACCCTTGAATCAGCTCCATTAGATGAGATTACACACAAGCTTAAAACCCTTAAGCTAGCTAATTCATTTATTTCTGATGCCGTAGTACATTTAACTAAACTTACAGCTAAGAATTCCGGATTCGCCATTCAGGCGCGCAGAGCGCTGTGGCTAAAATCCTGGTCAGCTGATGTTACTTCTAAATCTAAATTACTTAACATACCTTTCAAAGGGCAGACCTTATTCGGGCCCGGTTTGAAAGAAATTATCGCTGTCATTACAGGAGGTAAAGGCCATGCCCTGCCTCAAGACAGAGCCAAACCTAGGGCTAGACAGTCTAATTTTCGTGCCTTTCGTAACTTCAAGGCAGGAGCAGCATCAACTTCCTCTGCACCAAAACAGGAAGGAGCTGTTGCTCGCTACAGACAAGGCTGGAAACCTAACCAGTCCTGGAACAAGGGCAAGCAGGCCAGAAAACCTGCTGCTGCCCCTAAGACAGCATGAAGTGAGGGCCCCCGATCCGGGAACGGATCTAGTGGGGGGCAGACTTTCTCTCTTCGCCCAGGCTTGGGCAAGAGATGTCCAGGATCCCTGGGCGTTAGAGATCATATCTCAGGGATATCTTCTGGACTTCAAAGCCTCTCCCCCAAAAGGGAGATTTCATCTTTCAAGGTTGTCAACAAACCAGATAAAGAAAGAGGCGTTTCTACGCTGTGTACAAGATCTTTTACTAATGGGAGTGATCCATCCGGTTCCGCGGTCGGGACACGGACAAGGGTTTTACTCAAATCTGTTTGTGGTTCCCAAGAAAGAAGGAACCTTCAGACCAATCTTGGATTTAAAGATCCTAAACAAATTCCTAAGAGTTCCATCGTTCAAAATGGAAACTATTCAGACAATCTTACCCATGATCCAAAAGGGTCAGTACATGACCACAGTGGATTTAAAGGATGCCTACCTTCATATACCGATTCACAAAGATCATTACCGGTATCTAAGGTTTGCCTTCCTAGACAGGCATTACCAGTTTGTAGCTCTTCCATTCGGGTTGGCTACGGCTCCAAGAATCTTCACAAAGGTTCTGGGCTCTCTTCTGGCGGTACTAAGACCGCAAGGAATTTCGGTGGCTCCGTACCTAGACGACATTCTAATACAAGCGTCAAGCTTTCAAACTGCCAGGTCTCATACAGAGTTAGTACTGGCATTTCTAAGGTCGCATGGGTGGAAGGTGAACGAAGAGAAGAGTTCTCTCTTACCACTCACAAGGGTTCCCTTCTTGGGGACTCTTATAGATTCTGTAGAAATGAAGATTTACCTGACAGAAGACAGGTTAACAAAGCTTCAAAATGCTTGCCGTGTCCTTCATTCCATTCAACACCCGTCAGTGGCTCAATGCATGGAGGTAATCGGCTTAATGGTAGCGGCAATGGACATAGTACCCTTTGCACGTCTACATCTCAGACCGCTGCAATTGTGCATGCTAAGTCAGTGGAATGGGGATTACTCAGATTTGTCCCCTACTCTGAATCTGGATCAAGGGACCAGAAAATCTCTTCTATGGTGGCTTTCTCGGCCACATCTGTCCAGGGGGATGCCATTCAACAGACCAGATTGGACAATTGTAACAACAGCCTACTAGGTTGGGGCGCTGTCTGGAATTCCCTGAAGGCTCAGGGTTCATGGACTCAGGAGGAGAGTCTCCTTCCAATAAACATTCTGGAATTGAGAGCAGTTCTCAATGCCCTTCTGGCTTGGCCTCAGTTAACAACTCGGGGGTTCATCAGGTTTCAGTCGGACAACATCACGACTGTAGCTTACATCAACCATCAAGGAGGGACAAGAAGCTCCCTAGTGATGATGGAAGTATCAAAGATAATTCGCTGGGCAGAGTCTCACTCTTGCCACCTGTCAGCGATCCACATTCCTGGAGTGGAGAACTGGGAGGCGGATTTCCTAAGTCATCAGACTTTTCATCCGGGGTAGTGGGAACTTCATCCGGAGATCTTTGCCCAAATACGTCGACTTTGGGGCAAACCAGAGATAGATCTCATGGCGTCTCGCCAGAACGCCAAGCTTCCTTGTTACGGGTCCAGGTCCAGGGACCCGGGAGCAGTCCTGGTAGATGCTTTGACAGCACCTTGGACCTTCGGGATGGCCTATGTGTTTCCACCCTTCCCGATGCTTCCTCGATTGATTGCCAGGATCAAACAGGAGAGAGCATCGGTGATTCTGATAGCGCCTGCGTGGCCACGCAGGACCTGGTATGCAGATCTAGTGGACATGTCATCCTGTCCACCCTGGTCTCTGCCTCTGAGACAGGACCTTCTGATCCAGGGTCCCTTCAAACATCAAAATCTAATTTCTCTGAAGCTGACTGCTTGGAAATTGAACGCTTGATTTTATCAAAACGTGTTTTTTCTGAGTCAGTAATTGATACCTTAATACAGGCTAGGAAGCCTGTTACCAGAAAGATTTACCATAAAATATGGCGTAAATACTTATATTGGTGCGAGTCCAAAAGTTACTCATGGAGTAAGGTTAGGATTCCTAGGATATTGTCTTTTCTACAAGAAGGTTTAGAAAAGGGTTTATCCGCTTGTTCCTTAAAGGGACAGATTTCAGCTCTGTCCATTCTTTTACACAAACGTCTGTCAGAGGTTTTAGACGTTCAGGCTTTTTGTCAGGCTTTGGCCAGGATTAAGCCTGTGTTTAAAACTGTTGCTCCACCATGGAGTTTGAACTTAGTTCTTAATGTTTTACAGGGTGTTCCGTTTGAACCCCTTCATTCCATTGATATCAAATTGTTATCTTGGAAAGTTCTGTTTTTAATGGCTATTTCCTCGGCTCGAAGAGTCTCTGAGTTATCTGCCTTACATTGTGATTCTCCTTATCTGATTTTTCATTCAGACAAGGTAGTTCTGCGTACTAAACCTGGGTTCTTACCTAAGGTGGTCACTAACAGGAATATCAATCAAGAGATTGTTGTTCCATCTTTGTGTCCTAATCCTTCTTCGAAGAAGGAACGTCTTCTACACAATCTAGATGTAGTCCGTGCCCTGAAATTTTATCTACAGGCAACTAAGGATTTTCGACAAACGTCTTCCCTGTTTGTCGTTTATTCTGGTCAGAGGAGAGGTCAAAAAGCTTCTGCTACCTCTCTCTCTTTTTGGCTTCGTAGTATAATACGTTTAGCTTATGAGACTGCTGGACAGCAGCCTCCTGAAAGAATTACAGCTCATTCTACTAGAGCTGTGGCTTCCACTTGGGCCTTTAAGAATGAGGCTTCTGTTGAACAGATTTGCAAGGCTGCAACTTGGTCTTCTCTTCATACTTTTTCCAAATTTTACAAATTTGACACTTTTGCTTCTTCGGAGGCTGTTTTTGGGAGAAAGGTTCTTCAGGCAGTGGTTCCTTCCGTATAAAGAGCCTGCCTGTCCCTCCCGTCATCCGTGTACTTTAGCTTTGGTATTAGTATCCCAGAAGTAATGATGACCCGTGGACTGACCACACTTAACAGGAGAAAACATAATTTATGCTTACCTGATAAATTCCTTTCTCCTGTAGTGTGGTCAGTCCACGGCCCGCCCTGTTTTTATGGCAGGTCAAAATTTTTAAATAATACTCCAGTCACCACTGCACCCTTTGGCTTCTCCTTTCTCGTTGGTTCTCGGTCGAATGACTGGGTGTGACGTAGAGGGGAGGAGCTATATAGCAGCTCTGCTGGGTGATCCTCTTGCACTTCCTGTTGGGGAGGAGTTAATATCCCAGAAGTAATGATGACCCGTGGACTGACCACACTACAGGAGAAAGGAATTTATCAGGTAAGCATAAATTATGTTTTTTTCCTTTTATTTTGTCATTTGAAATGGCTACTTTTGTGTGTTAAAACTGCCTATGTTACAGATGTTATTACTAGAGTTCTGACTTTAGAAATGTTAACCTTTTAGTGCCGTTATGGCGTTCTATTCCGTCCAAACGGCGCTGGGCTTTAGCACCATTAGAATGGAATACAACGTCATAGCCGTTTGGCTGTCCTGAAGCCAACGGCACTTCCTGGATGCGATTGCGGTCTAGAGGACGTGCCTAGCATCATAGGGACGCCCCCCTGATCCGATCCCATAATTGAAATCTTGCGATTGCGTGCACGATTGAGGAATTTTAATTTGTCTACATTGGAACATTGTTCCGATGTATACATGATGACCCTGTCAGTAAAGAGTTAAAGGGACACTGAATCCAAATTTTTTCTTTTGTAATTCAGAAAGAGCATGCAATTTTAAGCAACTTTCTAATTTACTCCTAGTATCAATTTTTCTTTGTTCTCTTGCTATTATTATTTGAAAAAGAAGGCATCTAAGCTTTTTTTTGGTTTCAGTACTCTGGACAGCACTTTTTTTATTGGTGGATGAATTTATCCACCAATCAGCAAGGACAACCCAGGTTGTTCACCAAAAATGGGCCGGCATCTAAACTTACATTCTTGCATTTCAAATAAAGATACCAAGAGAATGAAGAAAATTTGATAATATGAGTAAATTAGAAAGTGGCTTAAAATTTCATGCTGTATCTGAATCATGAAAGAAAAATGTTGGGTACAGTGTCCCTTTAAGTAAACAAAAAGCAACTGCAGAAATCGACCTTCCCAGTAGGTTTTGAGTGAGACCAGCCCATTTGAAATGATGTTCCTGCAGCAGTTTTGAATACAATTAATTCTTATCAGCTGCTTGCCCAAGTACAGTCTATATTTAAAGCCATTGCCATTTAAAGGGACAGTCAACTCAAATTTTGTTTATTGTTTAAAAAGATAAATAATCCCTTTATTACCCATTTCCCGGTTTTACACAGAAAACATAACCTCTTTGATTACCTTGTATCTAAGCATCTTCTGACAGCCCCTGATCACATGACTTTTTATTTATTATATATTGACTTGCATTTAAGCCAATTAGTGCTGTGTTGTTAGAACCCACAGGTGTGAGCACAATGTTATCTATATGGCTCATATGAAATAACTTCCCCTGTTGTGAAAAGCTAATAAAAGCATGCGATCATGGGGCTGTCTTTAGTGACGTTGAAACAGACAAAAATTTAGAGCTTTAAAGGTTATAAAGTTTATTAATATAACCATGTTGGTTGTGCAAAGCTGGGGAAGTAAAGGCGTTACCTATCTTTTTAAACAATAACAATTTTTGTGGTGTTTGTCCCTTTAAGTAGAAAATAATTTTCCTTTAGAGTGTTGTGTGACACTGATGTACCCATACAACTGTACAAATGTGCCCATGCACCAGGGGCATATGCAAAGGCTCTCTGTGTACAGATTTCACCATTATTAAATAGCTGAAGGGCTGGGTTTAACCACTGCTTTTGCTTGTTAAATGTGTAGTGACAAAACTGCATACCTCTCTAGAAAGCCTATAAATATATGTAAATGTGACATTTACAAGCAGTGAAACTGAAAAAAGTGTGTCAATAATTTTCACCTTGAAGTTTAATGTGTTACTAAAATTGCTCTGGGTTTTATATACACAGGAATGCCCATAGTATCAATAAGCAAGGGACATACATAGAGCATGCACTTTTAGGAGACTTTTTTTTTCTTCTTTCTTAATTTCTTTCTATTATCAAATTAATATAGAAATGACATTAAAATACCCTCTGCTGTGCCGCCCACTTAAAATGTACATTTTTCTGTGAGCTAACGGTCTGAATTGTTTTCCAATCAGTGCTCTAGCTACAACAAAAGGCGCCGAAAGGGGAGAGCACTGATTGGAGAACAGTTCAAATCTTTAGCTCACAGTAAAATTTACTTTTGAAGTGGGCGGTCGAGCTCGGGGAATTTGATAGCTATATTATAAAGTAAGTTATAGCGCAACTTCATTACAACTGATGATCAAAATATCACTAACATTCTGGATCTGTTTATACCATCACTTTAAGGCTGGAATATGCTTACAACCAATCTGGGAGCACACCTGGGTATTCTTATTCAATAAGGGCTGAATTTAGGGCAGGTTCGACAATACATGAAGTGGGATACCTTTAACCCCTTAGTGACCAGAGCACTTTTCCATTTTCTGTCCGTTTGGGACCAAGGCTATTTTTACATTTCTGCTGTGTTTGTGTTTAGCTGAAATTTTCCTCTTCCTCATTTACTGTACCCACACATATTATATACCGTTTTTCTCGCCATTAAATGGACTTTCTAAAAATACCATTATTTTCATCATATCTTATCATTTACTATAAAAAAATTATAAAATATGAGGAAAAATGGAAAAAACACACTTTTTCTAACTTTGAACCCCAAACTCTGTTACATCTCTACAACCACCAAAAAACACCCATGCTAAATAGTTTCTAAATTTTGTCCTGAGTTTAGAAATACCAAATGTTAACATGTTCTTTGCTTTTTTTGTAAGTTATAGGGCCATAAATACAAGTAGCACTTTTCTATTTTCAAACCATTTTTTTTTTTCAAAATTAGCGCTAGTTACATTGGGACACTGATATCTTTCAGGAATCCCTGAATATCCATTGACATGTATATATTTTTTTTAGAAGACATCCCAAAGTATTGATCTAGGCCCATTTTGGTATATTTCATGCCACCATTTCACCGCCAAATGCGATCAAATACAAAAAATCGTTCACTTTTTCACAATTTTTTTTACAAACTTTCAGTTTCTCACTGAAATTATTTACAAACTGCTTGTGCAATTATGGCATAAATGGTTGTAAATTCTTCTCTGGGATCCCCTTTGTTCAGAAATATTAGACATATATGGCTTTGGCGTTGATTTTTGGTAATTAGAAGGCCGCTAAATGCCACTGCGCACCACACGTGTATTATGCCCAGCAGTGAAGGGGTTAATTAGGGAGCATGTAGGGAGCTTCTAGGGTTAATTTTAGCTTTAGTGTAGTGTAGTAGACAACCCCAAGTATTGATCTAGGCCCATTTTGGTATATTTCATGCCACCATTTCACCGCCATTTCACCGCCAAATGCGATCAAATAAAAAAAAACGTTAAATTTTTCACAATTTTAGTTTTCTCACTGAAATCATTTACAAACAGCTTGTGCAATTATGGCACAAATGGTTGTAAATGCTTCTCTGGGATCCCCTTTGTTCAGAAATAGCAGACATATATGGCTTTGGCATTGCTTTTTGGTAATTAGAATGCTGCTAAATGGCGCTGCGCATCACACGTGTATTATGGCTAGCAGTGAAGGGGTTAATTAGGTAGCTTGTAGGGAGCTTGCAGGGTTAATTTTAGCTTTAGTGTAAAGATCAGCCTCCCACCTGAAACATCAGACCCCCTGATCCCTCCCAAGCATCTCTCTTCCCTCCCCTACCCCACAAATGTCCCCGCCATCTTAAGTACTGGCAGAAACTCTGCTAGTACTAAAATAAAAGGAAAATTTGGGCTTTTTTGTGCATTTTTTTTGCATATTTACATATGCTTCTGTGTAGGATCCCCCTTAGCCCCCAACCTCACTGATCCCCCACCAAACAGCTCTCTAACCCTCCCCCTCTGACTTAATGTGCGCCATCTTGGGTACTGGCAGCTGTCTGCCAGTACCCATTTTAGTGAATAATATGCTTTTTTTTTTTTTATTAAAAAATGTCCCTTTTCTGTAGTGTAGCTTCCCCCCCCCCCCCCCAATACCAACTCCCCACCCCTTCCAGATCCCTTAGATGCTTTGGAAAAAAAGTATTTAATTTTATTTGACAATTTACTTTTAAAAAATTTTCTGTAGTGTAGCGGTTCCCACCCGCTCCCGCCCCGTGCACGCGCCCGCCCGCCACCCCCCCGTGCGCGCGTGCCCGTGCGCACCCCCGAAGTCTCCGCCCCCGATCCCGCCCCCCTCCACCTTCCAGATCTCACCGATGGCCGCCCACCCGCCTCCCAAGTCGGCTCCCACCCACCAACGATACCGGCCATCGATGTCCGGTGCAGAGAGGGCCACAGAGTGGCTCTCTCTGCATCGGATGGCCAAGGGGGGTTATTGCAGGATGCCTCCATATCGAGGCATCACTACAATAACCGGAAAGCAGCTGGAAGCGAGCAGGATCACTTCCAGCTGCTTTCCAGACCAAGGACGTACGCCACACGTCCTCGGTCATTAACTGCATTTTTTTTGAGGACGTGTGGCGTACGTCCTTGGTCGTTAAGGGGTTAAGCTGAAACTGCCTCCGGCATTGACCAGACTTATTAGAGAATATTCTATGTAATATCTGTGGGACCATGTCCCATCTAACTATAATTTTATAATATAACTCCTGTAAATTAACACAATGTATGGCTTGTTTTGTATGCATAATGAATTTCTGCCAGCTCACATTTGCCTGTTTTTTGTTTTTTTTTAATCTGTTCCTATTTATCCTCAACAGCCATTGTTTTATACAAACTTGGTGTAATTAAGAAAAACTTAAATGTTTGTAGTTTAACAGACCTAGAACCCTGAAAAAATATGTAATGTTCTGGATAGAGAGTAACATAAAAAAAAAAAAAACTTTCCAATTTACTTCTATTATTAAATATACTTATTTTTGTATCCTTTGTTGAAAAGCAGTAGAAAGGTTTAGGAGCAGCGTTCATGCGACTAGAGAAATATACTGTATGTTAAACATTTGCAAGAACAGTGTTTCCTTTTATGTAGGGCTCCAGAAATGTGCACACTGCCTATCTAGATATCTCTTCAACAAAGAAAATAATGTGAACAAAGTAAATTTGATTAATATAAGTAAAGTGAACACTTTTTTTTTAAATTGTATGCTCTGAATCACTAAAGAAAACTTTGGTGTTTTCTTGTCCCTTTAAAAGAAACAAGGACAAAATAATCAAATTGCATAACATTTTTTTTTAGCTACAGATCATTGGGTATTTTTATTATATTCTCAAACAGTTTAATGTCCCTTTAAAACCCCTTTAAAAAATATATTAAAGGGATACTAAACCCAAATTTTTTCTTTTATGATTCAAATAGAGCATGCAATTTTAAGCAACTTTCTAATTTACTCCTACTATAATTTTCTCTTGCTATCTTTATTTAAAAAGCAGGTATTTAAAGCTTAGGAGCCAGCCCATTTTAGGTTCAGAACCCTGGATAGCGCTTGCTTATTGGTGGCTACATTTAGCTAATAAGCAAGCAAAACCCAGGTTCTCAACCAAAAATGAGCCGGCTCTTAAGCATTATATTCCTGCTTTTTAAAAATAGATAGCAAGGGAACAAAGAAAAATTGATAATAGGAGTAAATTAGAAAGTTGCTTAGAATTGCATGCTCTATCTGAATCATTAAAGAAAAAAATTGTGTTTAGTGTCCCTTTAAGAAGAGATATAATTGGGATATAACAGGACGTGATAAAGAGTGCTGGTTTCCTCTTAGAACCGCTTTCCTGTTTATTTGCTTTGGGGCTCCTACCTGTTTTATCCTAGGAATGTGAGCGTGTCTGCCTTGAGACTGCTGCATGCTAAGTACAAAGCAACAGAGAATTACCTGCACTTTGGGGAAAATCTCCTAGCTATAACCATGAGCTCATACACGGATGATAAAGAAGCTAATCACACTTCTCACCCGTTGCTGGGTTACATTGCTTGGAGGAAAAACAGAAACTCGCTTGGAAGATAAGGAAAGTTAAACACGTCTTACTGAGTGCGCCTCTGATTGGGAACAGAACCAGGCATGCGATTTTGTGCTCATGAAATGTTCTTCATTAAAACAATATTGAGATGGTTTTGTGTTTTCTGTCCAGAAGTTCTGATGGAAATGTGATAACTCTTAACAATAGTTTTATAGCGCTCTAATATTCTAATTAAGTATCTAAATAACTGTTCAAGAGATATACAAGTGCAAATACTGCTCTAATACAGGGCTTGACAAATTTGATGAACAATCTAGGAGCCAGCCCAGAAAAGTAGAATCCATAAATGTTTGGCCTCCGATATTTTCATACATATCCTCATAATATACAACAATATGTGTTCATATGTATTTGTGTGTGTATATGTATGTGCGTGTGTATGTATATATGTGTGTGTGTATGTATGTGTGTGTATATATATATATATATATATATATATATATATATATATGTGTGTGTGTGTGTGTATGTATGTATATATATATATATATATATATACACACACACATACTATGTTTGTGCGTGCGTGCGTGTGTATATATATATATATATATATATATATATATATATGTGTATACTTGTATGTATGTATGTATGTATGTATCTAATATATAATGTGTGTCTTTTAGATTCTTACAAGTATTGTATCATTGTTTTTTAATATATCAATTGTACCCATGAATATGTTGGCGCTTTATAAATAAAGTATAGTAATAAAAGTATTGCACAGATGCAAGGCCTAAAAGCATCCAGCCGCACATAGCTAAATTTTAGGTGTGGCATCAAGTGGGGAAGTGTGAGGTGCCTATGGGTATCTTCGGAACTCAAAGGGTGCCAGGGCTTTATTTTTAAAGTGCCAGTGGCTCCCTGGCACCTGGGTTAGTCGAGCTTTGCTCTAATATGTTAGAGCAATTTATTATAGTACTGCTGCTTGCATATAGCTGTGTGTTTAACCCCTGCAAAGTAATAAATAAGGATTTACCGTTTGCATAACAATGTAATACTAGTGATTGTTATTGTCCTGAGTATTTACATAACTTCTATTCCTACCATTAAACCACAGGTATTTTCCTTCATAATTTTATTATATTTACAGAAAATAACCTCCATCTTTACAATTACACTGCAAGGAATTATTAGTTTTCCTCTGTGAAAAGCACAACTGGGCTAAATGAGGCTGCTCTAGGTGGTAACTCACCATAGAATGATCTACTGAGCTGTTGTTCGTTCCTGGTAGAGTGCTTCTCTCTTTGTATGCATTTGTATTATGACCCTGGGGAGGTCTCCCTAAGGGTGATGGGGGGGAACCAGACGTGGACTCCTTGCCCAGTGTGCTTAGAGGAATATGGCTGCACCTCACTGAAGAGGCCCACAGAAGGCTGAAACGATCTTCTGTGGTTGTCATGTTCCTTGCTAAGAGGAGAATTGCCTGGTATTTCAGGGCTGGACTGACCTTACTCAGTGGGATCAGACTGATACAGTTCTGGAAAGTTCTCGTCTGTGAAAAGCACAAATGTGCTTAACTCGCCATAGAACAAGCTACTGAGCTGTTGTTCGTTCCCGGTAGAGCGCTTCACTCTTTGTATGCATATAAAGTACTCAACACTACACATTGTTCCACTATTAAAATTATAATAAGGTCAATTGAATTTTAAAATACATTTGCAATAAATAACACAACCCATTTTAGAAAAAATTAAATGCATAGCTCCTACATCTCTCACATTTTGGAGGTTCTGTTCATATCTTCAATGTTATCACTCTTGCAAGTTTTGTGTGTCGCTGGCACAATGCACTTCTGTCCCTTAGCTTTACATGGCCAGAGATTAGGGTTTTTATTGTACGGTTTGAAAAGCTTTTATCTCTGCCATTGTAGGAAATTCAAATAATCTTCTTTTATAGTTTGTTATACTGTGATGCAGAATATCCCCTATTTAACCTTCACAGGCATATTATTGCAAGGTACTCTTCTCTAGTTAAAGGGACTGTCTAGTCAAAATTTAAACTTTCTTGATTCAGATAGGGCATGCAATTATAAAAAAATTCTAATTCACTTTTATCATCAAATTTATTTTGTCATTAAATTTATTCTCTTGGTATTCTTTGTTTAAGCTAAACCTAGGTAAGCTCATATGCTAATTTCTAAGCCCTTAAAGGCCGCCTCTTATCTAGGTGCATTTGGATAGTTTTTCACCACAGATAACACTGCTCACTCACATGGAGTTATTTATGAGTGAGCACTTATTGGCTTAAATGCAAGTCTGTCAATAGAACTGAAATAAGGGGGCAGTTTACAGAGGCTTAGATACAAGGTAATCACAGAGGTAACAAATTATATTAATATTGCAGAGTTGGTTATGCAAAACTGGGGAATTGGTAATAAAGGGATTATCTATCTTTTTAAACAATAAATATTGTAGAGCAGATTGTCCTTTTAAATGGACAGTGTACTGGCTTTAAGTAATTCCCCTTAATGTGTTTTCAGTGACTTGTTATACCAGTTGCCGTGTAGTGGAAATTGTTCTTTTAGATTTATTTTTGCATATTAAATAGCTGTTTATGCTAGTTTAAACCAAAACCAATTAAAATGGCCTGAGCCTGCAGGAAGAGCAAGTGGTTTAATATAGCCAATACTTAGGTACTGAAAATGTCAGTGTAGGTGGGGATACAAGAGACAAAATAACTTATTCCAAATGACAACATAAAGGTAAATAAACTATTTGTAAAACATTTAATGCTCCCCAGCAGGTAAAATGGTCCATTGGGAAACATTAGAGTAAGGTTTACTGTACACTATCCCTTTAAACAAAAGCAAACAGAACTGGCAACTGCTGGACTGTACACTCGATCCTTGTATTAAGTACAAGTAATCCACAGACACTTGCATACAAATGGTGCAGCATGTAACCAAGCATTAGAATGGATCCTTTACATGTATTTATTATTACAAAATATATATAAAGTTGTATGCAAAAGTTTAGGCACCCCTGACAATTTCCATGATTTTCATTTATAAATAATTGGGTGTTTGGATCAGCAATTTCATTTTGAGATATCAAATAACTGAAAGACACAGAAATATTAATGAGGTTAATTGGATTAACGGAAAATGTGCAAAATGCATCAAAATGAAATTGAACAGGTGCATAAATTTGGGCACCCTTGTCATTTTGTTGATTTGAATACCTGTAACTACCTAGCACTGATTAATTGGAACACACAATTGGTTTGGTGAGCCCATTAAGCCTTGAACTTCATAGACAGGTGCATCCAATCATGAGAAAAGGTATTTAAAGGGACAGTAAACCTTAAAAATAATGTTATATAATTCTGCACATAGTGCAGAATTATATAACATTATATTAGCCAAATATTATTTAAACGTAATTTCCCCTATTCATTTTTAAAAGAAAGCGCTTTTTCACAGACAGGAGCGAGCTGCACTTAGTCTTATGGCGCGGTCGGGCCAGGCTGTGACTATACAGCTGGCCCGATGCGCTGAGGAAATATAACAGACCCGCTCAGCAGAGAGCAGAGAGCGGGTCTGTGAAACAGCGCTTTCTTTTTAAAATGAATAGGGGAAATTACGTTTAAATAATATTTGGCTAATATAATGTTATATAATTCTGCACTATGTGCAGAATTATATAACATTATTTTTAAGGTTTACTGTCCCTTTAAGGTGACCAATTGCAAGTTGTTCTCTTTGACTCTCTTCTGAAGAGTGGCAGCATGGGGGCCTCAAAACAACTCTCAAATGACCTGAAAACAAAGATTGTTCAACATTATGGTTTAGGGGAAGGCTACAAAAAGCTATTGCAGAGATTTAAGCGGTCAGTGTCCACTGTGAGGAACATAGTGAGGAAATGGAAGACCACAGGCACGGTTCTTGTTAAGGCCAGAAGTAAAATATCGTAGAGGCAAAGGATGGTGAGAACGGTCAAAAACAGCCCACAGACCACCTCCAAAGACCTACAACATCATCTTGCTGCAGATGGTGTCACTGTGCATCGTTCAATAATTCAGCGTATGGGAGAGTGATGCGGAAGAAGCGTTTTCTGCACACACGCCACAAACAGTCGCTTGAGGTATGCAAATGCTCATTTGGACAAGCCAGCTTCATTTTGGAAGAAGGTGCTGTGGTCTGATGAAACAAAGATTGAGTTATTTGGTCATAACAAGGAGCGTTATGCATGGCGGAAAAAGAATACAGCGTTCCAAGACAAACACTTGCTAGCCACAGTCAAATTTGGTGGATGTTCCATCATGCTGTGGGGCTGTGTGGCCAGTGCCGGTACTGGGAATCTTGTTAAAGTTGAGGGTCGCATGGATTCCACTCAATATCAGCACATACTTGAGAATAATGTTGAGGAATCAGTCACAAAGTTGAAGATACGCCGGAGCTGGATATTTCAACAAGGACCAAAAACACTGCTCAAAATCTACTCTGGCATTTATGCAGAGGAACAAGTACGATGTTCTGGAATGGCCATCCTAGTCCCCAGATCTGAATATCATTGAAAATCTGTGGGGTGATTTGAAACGGGATGTCCATGCTCAGCAACCATCAAACCTAACTGAACTGGAGATGTTTTGCAAAGAGGAATGGTCCAAAATACCTTCATCCAGAATCCAGACACTCATTACAGGCTATAGGAGGCTCTACTAAATATTGATGCAATACATCTGTTGGCCAAATTTATGCACCTGTCTAATTTCATTTTGATGCATATTGCACATTTTCTGTTAATGCAATAAACCTATTTTCACTACTGAAATATTACTGTCTCTGTGATAGATCAAATTAAATTTCTGATCCAAACACCCAATTATTTATAAATGAAAATCATGGAAATTGTAAGGGGTGCCTAAACTTTTGCATACGACTGTATCTATATCACCAAAGGTTAATGTTAGGAATTTCCATTTGGATTATCATCTATTTATTACTATTATACTTTATTTATGAAGCACCATCATATTCCGCAGCGCTGTCCATAAATAGTTAATTTAAATAAAACAATAATATCAAAATTGTAAGATATCTATCATCTTCTATCACGGTATTATTATAGTCTGCACTGTAAGTCTTGTAAGTTGCTGATAAACCTAAGCTATTCTAAAAAAAAAAGCCTTGAATGGAAAGAGCAGCAAAACAAATACAGAGCAAGAAAGTTGTTTTGCTTTGCACATCTAGTATAAACGACAACAAATTTATGATACTTCTTCTTTAAAGGGACAGTCTACACCAGAATTTTTATTGTTTTATAAGATAGATAATCCCTTTATTACCCATTTCCCAGTTTTGCATAACCAACACAGTTATAATATACTTTTAACCTCTGTGATTATCTTGTATCTAAGCCTCTGCAAACTGCCCCTTTTTTCAGTTCTTTTGACAGACTTGCAGTCTAGCCAATCAGTGCCTGCTCCCAGATTACTTCACGTGCACGAGCACAGTGTTATCTATATGAAATATGTGAACTAACACCCTCTAGTGGTGAAAAACTGTTAAAATGCAATCTGAAAGAGGTGGGTTTCAAGGTCTAAGAAATTAGCATATGAACCTCCTAGGTTAAGCTTTCAACTAAGAATACCAAGAGAACAAAGCAAAATTGGTGATTAAAAGTAAATTGGAAAATTGTTTAAAATTACATGCTCTATCTGAATCATGAAAGTTTATTTTGGCCTAGACTGTCCCTTTAAGGGGGCAACTAGAATCCTCCTCTCCCAATCTTTTCCTACGAGCACCTCCTATAGTAATAAAGATTCCCCATTCCACCTCCTATGCATATTAGTGCCCCCCCTTAGTAAAGCCACTGCCCCCAAGGAGCAGTACCACCCACTTTGGGAACCACTCGTCTGTAGGATTTTTTCCATTTTTATAAAATAAGAGCTCTCAACTGTCCTGCATTTTGTGGGATCATTAGAATTTGAAGCTCTTTTCCCTGTCCCTTGTGCGGCTCCCAGGACCTAAAATTCTTGGGTTGTCAAAGTCCACCTTGGCACTTTTCTAATCCACTCGCTCTAGGGTTGCTTCCTGGACACTTATGAGTTACACATGCTGCAGGGTGTGCAGAGGGGAACATGAATTGCACCCCTGGACAGCACTATTCATGTCCCTCTCTACAGCATGTGTAACTCATAAGTGTCCGGGAAAACATGGCCAAGGTGGCAACCCTAACTCGCTCTCTGCCCAACCTCTGCCCCCAATGTGACATGACTTCAACCTCGATCTCATTGGCTAAAGCCACCAGCTTTGCCATTTCTATAAATTCTCTGGGAAATGTTGAAATGTATATACTATATCAACCTGAGTGGTTTTATGTGATTATTCCTTTAAAGGGACACTAAACACATTTTTTTTTCTTTAATGATTCAGATAGAGCATGCAATTTTAAGCAACTTTCTAATTTACTCCTATTATAATTTCTTTCATGTAATTAACAAGAGTCCATGAGCTAGTGACGTATGGGATATACATTCCTACCAGGAGGGGCAAAGTTTCCCAAACCTTAAAATGCCTATAAATACACCCCTCACCACACCCACAAATCAGTTTTACAAACTTTGCCTCCAAGGGAGGTGGTGAAGTAAGTTTGTGCTAGATTCTACGTTGATATGCGCTCCGCAGCAAGTTGGAGCCCGGTTTTCCTCTCAGCGTGCAGTGAATGTCAGAGGGATGTGAGGAGAGTATTGCCTATTGAATGCAGTGATCTCCTTCTACGGGGTCTATTTCATAAGGTTCTCTGTTATCGGTCGTAGAGATTCATCTCTTACCTCCCTTTTCAGATCGACGATATACTCTTATATTTACCATTTCCTCTACTGATTCTCGTTTCAGTACTGGTTTGGCTTTCTACAAACATGTAGATGAGTGTCCTGGGGTAAGTAAGTCTTATTTTCTGTGACACTCTAAGCTATGGTTGGGCACTTTATTTATAAAGTTCTAAATATATGTATTCAAACATTTATTTGCCTTGACTCAGAATGTTCAACTTTCCTTATTTCCAGACAGTCAGTTTCATATTTGGGATTATGCTTTAAATTATCATATTTTTTCTTACCTCAAAAATTTGACTTTTTTCCCTGTGGGCTGTTAGGCTCGCGGGGGCTGAAAATGCTTCATTTTATTGTGTCATTCTTGGCGCGGACTTTTTTGGCGCAAAAATTCTTTTCCGTTTCCGGCGTCATACGTGTCGCCGGAAGTTGCGTCATTTTTGACGTTATTTTGCGCCAAAAATGTCGGCGTTACGGATGTGGCGTCATTTTTGGCGCCAAAAGCATTTAGGCGCCAAATAATGTGGGCGTCTTATTTGGCGCCAAAAAATATGGGCGTCGCTTTTGTCTCCACATTATTTCAGTCTCATTTTTCATTTGCTTCTGGTTGCTAGAAGCTTGATGTTTGGCATTTTTTTCCCATTCCTGAAACTGTCTTATAAGGAATTTGATCTATTTTGCTTTATATGTTGTTTTTTCTCTTACATATTGCAAGATGTCTCACGTTGCATCTGAGCCAGAAGATACTACAGGAAAACCACTGCCTGCTGGATCTACCAAAGCTAAGTGTATCTGCTGTAAACTTTTGGTAGCTATTCCTCCAGCTGTTGTTTGTAATAATTGTCATGACAAACTTGTTAAAGCAGATAATATTTCCTTTAGTGATGTACCATTGCCTGTTGCAGTTCCCTCAACATCTAAGGTGCAGAATGTTCCTGATAACATAAGAGATTTTGTTTCTGAATCCATAAAGAAGGCTTTGTCTGTTATTTCTCCTTCTAGTAAACGTAAAAAGTCTTTTAAATCTTCTCTCTCTACAGATGAATTTTTAAATGAACACCATCATTCTGATTCTTTGGACTCTTCTGGTTCAGAGGATTCTGTCTCAGAGATTGATGCTGATAAATCTTCATATTTATTTAAGATGGAATTTATTCGCTCTTTACTTAAAGAAGTACTAATTGCTTTAGAAATAGAGGATTCTAGTCCTCTTGATACTAATTCTATACGTTTGGATAAGGTTTTTAAAGCTCCTGCGGTTATTCCAGAAGTCTTTCCTGTTCCTAATGCTATTTCTGCAGTAATTGCTAAGGAATGGGATAAATTGGGTAATTCATTTACTCCTTCTAAACGTTTTAAGCAATTATATCCTGTTCCGCCTGACAGGTTAGAATTTTGGGACAAAATCCCTAAAGTTGATGGGGCTATTTCTACCCTTGCTAAACGTACTACCATTCCTACGTCAGATGGTACCTCGTTTAAAGATCCTTTAGATAGAAAAATTGAATCTTTTCTAAGAAAAGCTTATCTATGTTCAGGTAATCTTCTTAGACCTGCTATATCATTGGCTGATGTTGCTGCAGCTTCAACTTTTTGGTTGGAAACTCTAGCGCAACAAGTAACAAATCGTGATTCTCATGATATTATTATTCTTCTCCAGCATGCTAATAATTTCATCTGTGATGCCATTTTTGATATTATTAGAGTTGATGTTAGATTTATGTCTCTGGCTATCTTAGCCAGAAGAGCTTTATGGCTTAAGACTTGGAATGCTGATATGGCTTCTAAATCAACTCTACTTTCCATTTCTTTCCAGGGAAACAAATTATTTGGTTCTCAGTTGGATTCTATTATTTCAACTGTTACTGGTGGGAAAGGAACTTTTTTACCACAGGATAAAAAGTCTAAAGGTAAAAACAGGGCTAACAATCGTTTTCGTTCCTTTCGTTTCAACAAAGAACAAAAGCCTGATCCTTCGTCCTCAGGAGCAGTTTCAGTTTGGAAACCATCTCCAGTCTGGAATAAATCCAAGCCTGCTAGAAAGGCAAAGCCTGCTTCTAAGTTCACATGAAGGTACGGCCCTCATTCCAGTTCAGCTGGTAGGGGGCAGGTTACGTTTTTTCAAAGAAATTTGGATCAATTCTGTTCACAATCTTTGGATTCAGAACATTGTTTCAGAAGGGTACAGAATTGGTTTCAAGATGAGACCTCCTGCAAAGAGATTTTTTCTTTCCCATGTCCCAGTAAATCCAGTGAAAGCTCAAGCATTTCTGAATTGTGTTTCAGATCTAGAGTTGGCTGGAGTAATTATGCCAGTTCCAGTTCCGGAACAGGGGATGGGGTTTTATTCAAATCTCTTCATTGTACCAAAGAAGGAGAATTCCTTCAGACCAGTTCTGGATCTAAAATTATTGAATCGTTATGTAAGGATACCAACGTTCAAGATGGTAACTGTAAGGACTATATTGCCTTTTGTTCAGCAAGGGAATTATATGTCCACAATAGATTTACAGGATGCATATCTGCATATTCCAATTCATCCAGATCATTATCAGTTCCTGAGATTCTCTTTTCTAGACAAGCATTACCAATTTGTGGCTCTACCGTTTGGCCTTGCTACAGCTCCAAGAATTTTCACAAAGATTCTCGGTGCCCTTCTGTCTGTAATCAGAGAACAGGGTATTGTGGTATTTCCTTATTTGGACGATATCTTGGTACTTGCTCCGTCTTTACATTTAGCAGAGTCTCATACGAATCGACTTGTGTTGTTTCTTCAAGATCATGGTTGGAGGATCAATTTACCAAAAAGTTCTTTGATTCCTCAAACAAGGGTAACCTTTCTGGGTTTCCAGATAGATTCAGTGTCCATGACTTTGTCTTTAACAGACAAGAGACGTCTAAAATTGATTACAGCCTGTCGAAACCTTCAGTCTCAATCATTCCCTTCGGTAGCCTTATGCATGGAAATTCTAGGTCTTATGACTGCTGCATCGGACGCGATCCCCTTTGCTCGTTTTCACATGCGACCTCTTCAGCTCTGTATGCTGAACCAATGGTGCAGGGATTACACGAAGATATATCAATTAATATCTTTAAAACCGATTGTTCGGCACTCTCTAACGTGGTGGACAGATCACCATCGTTTAATTCAGGGGGCTTCTTTTGTTCTTCCGACCTGGACTGTAATTTCAACAGATGCAAGTCTCACAGGTTGGGGAGCTGTGTGGGGATCTCTGACGGCACAAGGAGTTTGGGAATCTCAGGAGGTGAGATTACCGATCAATATCTTGGAACTCCGTGCAGTTTTCAGAGCTCTTCAGTTTTGGCCTCTTCTGAAGAGAGAATCGTTCATTTGTTTTCAGACAGACAATGTCACAACTGTGGCATACATCAATCATCAAGGAGGGACTCACAGTCCTCTGGCTATGAAAGAAGTATCTCGAATTTTGGTTTGGGCGGAATCCAGCTCCTGTCTAATCTCTGCGGTTCATATCCCAGGTGTAGACAATTGGGAAGCGGATTATCTCAGTCGCCAAACGTTGCATCCGGGCGAATGGTCTCTTCACCCAGAGGTATTTCTTCAGATTGTTCAATTGTGGGGGCTTCCAGAGATAGATCTGATGGCCTCTCATCTAAACAAGAAACTTCCCAGGTATCTGTCCAGATCCCGGGATCCTCAGGCGGAGGCAGTGGATGCATTATCACTTCCTTGGAAGTATCATCCTGCCTATATCTTTCCGCCTCTAGTTCTTCTTCCAAGAGTAATCTCCAAGATTCTGAGGGAATGCTCGTTTGTTCTGCTAATAGCTCCGGCATGGCCTCACAGGTTTTGGTATGCGGATCTTGTCCGGATGGCATCTTGCCAGCCATGGACTCTTCCGTTAAGACCAGACCTTCTGTCACAAGGTCCTTTTTTCCATCCGGATCTGAAATCCTTAAATTTAAAGGTATGGAGATTGAACGCTTGATTCTTGGTCATAGAGGTTTCTCTGACTCCGTGATTAATACTATGTTACAGGCTCGTAAATCTGTATCTCGAGAGATATATTATAGAGTCTGGAAGACTTATATTTCTTGGTGTCTTTCTCATCATTTTTCTTGGCATTCTTTTAGAATACCGAGAATTTTACAGTTTCTTCAGGATGGTTTAGATAAGGGTTTGTCCGCAAGTTCTTTGAAAGGACAAATCTCCGCTCTTTCTGTTCTTTTTCACAGAAAGATTGCTATTCTTCCTGATATTCATTGTTTTGTACAAGCTTTGGTTCGTATAAAACCTGTCATTAAGTCAATTTCTCCTCCTTGGAGTTTGAATTTGGTTCTGGGAGCTCTTCAAGCTCCTCCGTTTGAACCTATGCATTCATTGGACATTAAATTACTTTCTTGGAAAGTTTTGTTCCTTTTGGCCATCTCTTCTGCTAGAAGAGTTTCTGAATTATCTGCTCTTTCGTGTGAGTCTCCTTTTCTGATTTTTCATCAGGATAAGGCGGTGTTGCGAACTTCTTTTGAATTTTTACCTAAAGTTGTGAATTCCAACAACATTAGTAGAGAAATTGTGGTTCCTTCATTATGTCCTAATCCTAAGAATTCTAAGGAGATATCATTGCATTCTTTGGATGTTGTTAGAGCTTTGAAATATTATGTTGAAGCTACGAAATCTTTCCGTAAGACTTCTAGTCTATTTGTTATCTTTTCCGGTTCTAGGAAAGGCCAGAAAGCTTCTGCCATTTCTTTGGCATCTTGGTTGAAATCTTTAATTCATCTTGCCTATGTTGAGTCGGGTAAAATTCCGCCTCAAAGAATTACAGCTCATTCTACTAGGTCAGTATCTACTTCCTGGGCGTTTAGGAATGAAGCTTCGGTTGACCAGATCTGCAAAGCAGCAACTTGGTCCTCTTTGCATACTTTTACTAAATTCTACCATTTTGATGTATTTTCTTCTTCTGAAGCAGTTTTTGGTAGAAAAGTTCTTCAGGCAGCGGTTTCAGTTTGAATCTTCTGCTTATGTTTTTTGTTAAACTTTATTTTGGGTGTGGATTATTTTCAGCAGGAATTGGCTGTCTTTATTTTATCCCTCCCTCTCTAGTGACTCTTGTGTGGAAAGATCCACATCTTGGGTAGTCATTATCCCATACGTCACTAGCTCATGGACTCTTGTTAATTACATGAAAGAAAACATAATTTATGTAAGAACTTACCTGATAAATTCATTTCTTTCATATTAACAAGAGTCCATGAGGCCCACCCTTTTTTGTGGTGGTTATGATTTTTTTGTATAAAGCACAATTATTCCAATTCCTTATTTTATATGCTTCGCACTTTTTTTCTTATCACCCCACTTCTTGGCTATTCGTTAAACTGATTTGTGGGTGTGGTGAGGGGTGTATTTATAGGCATTTTAAGGTTTGGGAAACTTTGCCCCTCCTGGTAGGAATGTATATCCCATACGTCACTAGCTCATGGACTCTTGTTAATATGAAAGAAATGAATTTATCAGGTAAGTTCTTACATAAATTATGTTTTTTTCTTTCTTCTTTTGCTATCTTTATTTAAAAAGCAGGAACGTGATGCATAGGGGCCGGCCCATTTTTGGTTGAGAACCTGGGTTATGCTTGCTTATTGATGGGTAAATGTCAGCCTCCAATAAGCAAACGCTATCCATGGTGTTGAACCTAAAAATGGTCTGGCTGATAAGATTTACATTCATGATTTTCAAATAAAGATAGCAAGAGAACAAATAAAAAATGATAATAGGAGTAAATTGGAAAGTTGATTAAAATTGCATGTTCTAACTGAATCATGAAAGAAAAAAATTTGGGTTCAATATCCCTTTAATTTGCCACGTAGAAGGATCATGTCCTGTGTCTAATCAACTCTGAATAACTTCAATCATCTCATGTTAATCTGCTGAAAATATTCAATAAACTGATAATTGGTAGGTACCTGTACACATCAATGCAACATGATTACAGATTGTCAAAAAAAAAATAACCAGTTACGGTTTGCTTTGATTCTGTGTCATAAACACAATTACAGAACAAGACTTAATTATGAAATATAATTGTGCAGAATGACGACTCAGGTTTGTATAATTAGGATTCATTTCTTATGCTTTTGTTCTGCACTATATTAAGACTAAATAATATATTGGTAATTTAATTCTACATTGTATGTTTGTTTCTTTTTGCAAACAAAGGTATAAGAAACCTAATTAATCCATAAATGTAGGAAATTCTTACTGTTGACTTCTAGACAGCTTTTTATTTTGTCTAATAATTTACTTCATATTTTTTAACTCTTAAAGGGATATGATACCATTTTTCTTTCTTTCATGATTCAGATAGAGCACGCAATTTTAAATAACTTTCTAATTTACGTCTCTCACATTTTCTTTGTTCTCTTGGTATTGTTTGTTGAAAAGCAGCAACATATGCTTAGGAGCCAGCTCATTTCTGGTATCCATGGTAGCACTATTTCCTGCAATGTAGTGTTCCAGATGCCTACCTAGGTATCTCTTCAACACAGAATATCATAAGAGTGAAGCAAATTTAATAAAAGAAGTCAAATTGGATTTTTTTTTTAAACTGTATGTTCTATCTGAATCACAAAAGAAACAGAGCATTTGTAATGTAACATTTTATTACTTCTCTTTCCTACCCCCAGAAGGTAATTTTTTCTGCTGGTTATGTTTACATAGCTTTCATATAGCCAATACATTATTACTGACATTTCCAGTATAGGTAGAGATACCACAAGCAAAAACAGTTATTTAAAATACAAATATAAAGGTAAAAGAGCTATTTGTAAACAAATGTAATGCAAATCTAGCCAGTGAAATGGATAATTTGGAACAGAATAAATGGGAGAAAAATGTTCCGTACACTGTCCCTTTATTGCAGTAGGGTAATGATTAGCTATGGGGTCTACCTGAATCATTCTTTGTCTAAACTGTTGAAAGAAAATGTATTTACATTGCCAACTTTTATTTAGCATTACAGGGTTATCAGTAAAACTGGTGATAGTTAACAAAGTCTCATAAACCTTCACATGTTATCTCTGTAATTCAGTATAACTAGTTTCTGTTTGGTAAAATGCAGTGTAACTGAAGATCAGTTTAGAAATCTGTCAGGATCCATTACATAATGCTCAAAGAATGTCAGAGAGGTGGTGAACAGGGGTTTCTAGAACTACCGTATAATCAATTTGACCTTATAAAGGTATTCATAACATTTGCTACTTTGTTAAAGGGACAGTCTACACCAGAATTTTTATTGTTTAAAAAGATAGATAATCCCTTTATTACCCATTCCCCAGTTTTGCATAACCAACACAGTTTTATGAATACACTTTTACCTCTGTGATTACCCTGTATCTAAGCCTCTGCAAACTGCCCCCTAATTTCAGTTCTTTTGACAGACATCCATTTTAGCCAATCAGAGCTGGCTCCCTGGATCTCCACGTGCGTGAGCACAGTGTTATCTATACGATACACATGAACTAACACCCTCTAGTGGTGAAAAACTGTCAAAATGCCCTCAGAGATTAGCCGGCCTTCAAGGGCTTAGAAATTAGTATAATAACCTCCTAGGTTTAGCTTTCAACTAAGGATACCAAAGGAACAAAGCAAAATTGGTGATAAAAGTAAATTAGAAAATTGTTTAAAATTACATTCTCTATCTGAATCATGAAAGTTTATTTTGGACTTGACTGTCCCTTTAACTGCTATTATTGGCCATGAAATGACATTGAGCTCTAAACTAAGTTTCCTTGTACAGTATCGAATTCCTTACGAAAACCCCCCAACAAGTATTGTTCTAGAATAAAGAGCTATTCATAGGAAATGATAGGAGGTGCTTTGTTTTGGGGCCTTGGATGTTGCAAAGAAGATATTTGATTTGGATGAAATCCGTTTAATCAGTGAAGTAGTTTAAAATGTACCCCACTTCCTCTTCCTGTCCTTAGCTTGATTTCAACCTAGAGAATAAACACCAGTTTCCTTGAGCTGTTTTTGTTTGTAGACGAAAACAGGAATTATGACTCATTCCATCCAAATAATCAAATTTAGTTTAACTGTTGGCTATAAACAAGAGCTTCTGTCATCCTCAAGGGGTTAAAGGCTAAAGCAGACATAAAAATCAAGCTGAATATGTCCTACTGTTTATTTTATTCTGGTAGTTAAAGTGATAGTAAATCCTAGCGTTGCTGAAACGCTAGGATTTACCAGTGGAACAAATAAAGGGGAGTTTAAGTCATGAAAAATAAAATACTTCATGCGGAAAGTTCCTTTATTTGTTTGAAGCGTTCGCCGCACTGTGCTCCTCAGGCAGCCCACGGCAGAACGCTGTTTTGCTGTGAGGGGATGTTAACACCTCTTAGCCAATAGCCGTGCGGGCCATATGTTTTACAAACGCTAGGATTTACTATCACTTTAACTACCAGAAAAAAGTAAGAAAAAGGAAGACCTATTCAGCTTGATTTTTATGTCTGCTTTGGCCTATAACCCCTTGAGGTTTTCTTGTGAGGTGAAGTTTCCTCCTCTTAGCCAATAGCTGTGCGGGCCAGCTGGCACCATGCCGGATAGCTAGCACGCTATTGACTAAGATCACCTCACAGCAAAGTAGTGTTCTGCCGTGGGCTGCCTGCGGCAAACATCTCAGACAAATAAAGCAACTTTCATCATGAAGTATTTCATACTTAACGACCGAAACTCCCCTTTTTGTTCCAATGGTAAATCCTAGCATTTCACAAATGCTAGGATTTACTATCACTTTAACAATATTAATAGTCAGGAGCTTATGTACATATATCTGTTATTAACAGGACAGTAAAGTAAAGATTTAACAAACACAAGTCAGAGCATGCAATTTTAAACAACGTTTTGATTTACTTCAGTTTCCATATTTGCTTTATTCGGTTGATATCCTTTGTTGAAGACTAGGCTCAGGAGTAGCAATGATCTAGCTGAAAACATCTGGTGAGCCAATGACACGAGGCATAGATATGCATCCACCTGTCACCAGCAAGTTTTCAACTGATCCTTGCGGCTCCTGATCCTACATAGGTATGCTTTTCAACAAAGGATACCAAATGAAGAAAGTGAGTTTGATAACAAAAGAAAATCAGAAAGTTGTTAAAAATTGCATTCTTTAGCTGAATCATGAAAGTTTAATTTTACTTTAGTCCCTTAGAAAATCATTTTGAAAAGGCAATTCCAAAAATATTAGTCAGATAAGAGAGATCAGGGAGTATAGTTTAAATAAGTCCAGTTTACGCCTGTTATCAAATTTTCCTTTTTTGCTTTTGATCTCCTTGGTTAAAAAAATGTGTCCCTTTCCATGAGGGCATACTGAAGTAGGCTGAGGAGCGGGCACATGAGTTGAGTTCTGTGTGCCTGCAGGAGGAGTGTTTATGTAAATGTTATATAGACAGCCTGTAGAGGAATTTGTGCAGTAACTTCAGCCACTCTATGGTAAACCACTATTGTAAACTAAGCTAGTGCTGTATAGCTAGAAGCACTATTTAATATATATGATTTATATAATTTATATCAAGAGTACCATTTAAACATTACTTTTTTTTGCTGAAATGCCCTTCATGGCAATGCCTATATTCGGTAAATATTTTTTAAAGCAGAATCTGTTTAGAAAAAAAATAGGTAAAACAAAAAAAAAGACACAAAGTAGCATTTTTTTTTTAAATTCTCTTTTCCCAGTATGTGTTAAACTCCTTTCCCACAGGCCACAGCAGGTGATTGGAGGATACATAAGTATACTGATCCTGATTGGCTCACATGCCATATCCTTTCAAAGAATGGCAATGCCTTGTACCATAGTGAACGTTTTACCTATTCTTAACCCTTTGCAAAAGTTAAAAAAATAGAATTGGTATATCATTTTATTTTACTATTTTAATGTACTTTTAATGTTTCTGTATAAATCAAAATCTAAATAGTGAATTCTTTTTTAAAATTCTTTGATATTATACATTAGATGCTATATATCATTTGATGTCTGTCTTTATATTCAGAGCTGTAACTTCCAGCTTCATAAATTCCCATTCACTTTTCTAATTATCTTTACAACACAGTGAAATACCAAAGCAGTTATCAATTTAAGTGGAAGAATAATAACAATCATATAAAGGTGACTACTGTAATAAATATTGAATTAATAGCAAGCCCTTCCAATAAAGATCTGTTTGACAAAACAGAAATAGCTTTGTATGTGAGAGTTAATGAGATTCTTTATGAGTTCTGCAGTCTGACTCACAGCAACAGCTTCTCCTGTACAAATTCTTTGAGTTTTGTTTTTTATGATATTATATAATACATGTTGATTAGGCATGCATTAAAGGAACAGTAAAGTCATAATTAAACATTCATGATTTAGACAGAGCATGCAATTGTAAACAACTTTCTAATTTACTTCTATTATTTAATTTGCTTCCTTCTCTTGTTATCCTTTGCTGAAAGGCTTATCTAGGAGCCCAGGAGCAGCAAAGAAAGTAGGTTCCAGCTGCTGATTGGTGGCTGCATATATATATATATATATATATATATATATATATATATATATATATATATATATATATATATATATATATATATATATATATATATATACTGATTGTCATTGGCTCACCTATGTGTTTGTTTGGAAACCAGTAGTGCATTGCGGCTACTTCAACAAATGATACCAAGAGAATGAAGCAGATTTGATAATAGCAGTAAATTGGAAAGTTGTTTAAAATTCTATGTTCTACCTAAATCATGGAAGAACATTTTTTTGTTTCATGTCTGCACAGAAAATGTTGCCAGGCTTGCGAAAATTTGAAGTAGCTGGGTGTGGGCAGTGTAATACTATTTAATAGCATTTCCGTCTATCTATCTAGAGCACAGATTAATTGTATAATTGTTCTACCTTTGATGCATTAAAAAAAAGAGCTGATGAATTAAAGGGACAGTTTACTCCAAAAAAATTCTCCCCTTTAATTTGTTCCCAATGATGCACTTTACCTGCTGGAGTGTATTCAATTGTTTACAAGTATTTCCATTAGCCTTATATTTGCAGTTGAAATATTTTATTTAGCCTGTGGTATCCCCACCCATCCTGAAATTTTTTGGCCTCAAGGCCAAGCTGTGTTAGCACAGCCAGTAAAAGAAATTACACACTCAGTGGGTTATAGAAGAGATAAGGTAATAAAATGTTAATTTTCCATTGTTCTCTCCAAGTATTGGTGATTGGTTTATGGACAGATATAAGATAAAGAAGCATTTATATGTACACAATGTGATAAAGTAATGAGATCTTATTTATACCTACAAACTGAACCCATTTTATTAGGTTGTGGCTTCAAAACTCAAAACCAGCTAATAAGCCTTAAAAAAGCAAATATCATACATTTTATACTCTGCAGTTTGTAAAAAAAGCAATTGGAAACACAATAAGGGAAAACAATATTATAGTATACTGTCCCTTTAAGGAACAGACTAAAAGCCAGGGGCTTTTCTTTTAGATGCCTGGCAAGAGCATATCACAAAGCCCTAAAGTATGAACAGGAAGACTTAAAGGGACACTCAGGTTAAATTAAATTTTCATGATTCAGATACAGCATGTAATTTTAAACAACTTTCCAATTTACTTCCATTAAAAAAATGTGCACAGTCTTTTATATTTACAATTTTTGAGTCACCAGATCCTACTGAGCATGTGCAAGAATTCACAGACTATACGTATATGCATTTGTGATTGGCTGATTGCTATCACATGGTACAAGGGGAGTGGAAATATACATAACTTTGAAATTTGTTATAAAAAAAATCTACTACTCATTTGAAGTTCAGACTAAGTGCTATTGCATTGTCTTGTTATCTTGCATTTGTTGATTATGCAAATCTAATGTGTTGACTGGTCCTTTAATCCACCCAAAAATTAAAGACAAAAAGAATGAACTTGATAATTCTGTCAGGTTCATTTTCACATATACCTCTGCTAGCCCAGAGATCAGCAGATTCATTAAAAAAACACTGGCACGTGTTATTATCTGATGAGTTTGAAATCGGTATTACCAAAGTCGCCCTGCTTTACTTATAGAAGAGCCTCAAATTTAAGAATCATGTTAGTCTCTAGCCATTTTGATGCTAAAAAGCAACCCCTACATAAGGGTTCACTCTCATGTAGAGGACGTAGCATATGTCCACAAATGGAAAAAAAAGGATAAGAAGAATTTGAAAAAAACTAAAGATCAACCAATATATCAACTGCAAAAGTAAAAATGTTATTTACTGCATCGGCTGCAGTTGTAATACTTTCTGTATTGGAATGACAACTAGGAGTCTGGGCACAAGAATAATTGAACATATGTCTAACATACGCAATGCCAGTAAAGATCTTGAAAAGAATACAAAGATAACCTCAGTTGTGAAGCGTTTCCTAGAGAGACACAATGGTAATGCCAAAGCAGTTAAATGCTGGGGTTTAGAACAGGCTAGATTTGGTATTAAAGGGACATGAAACCCAAATTTTTTCTTTCGTGATTTAGAAAGAGCATGTAGTTTTAAACAACTTTCTAATTTACTTCTATTATCTAATTTGCTTCATTCTCTTGATATCCTTTGCTAAAAAGCATATCTAGATAGGCTCAGTAGCTAGTGATTGGTTGCTGCACATAGATGCCTCATGTGATTGGCTCACCCATGTGCATTGCTATTTCTTCAACAAAGGATATTTAAAGAATGAAGCAAATTAGATAATAGAAGTAAATTGGAATGTTGTTTAAATTTGTATTCTCTACCTGAATTATGAAAGAAAATGTTTAGGTTTAGTGTCCCTTAAAAGGTGAAGATGTAGAAAGAATCTTGTTACAAAAGGAAACAAAATGGGTATTCCTACTTGATACAATCTTTCCCCATGGAATGACTGAGTACAACAATTACTGGGTATACTTATGATGGGTTAACTGATTGCATAACCAAAACAAGAAAAATGGTTCTTCAATAAATCACATATTTGAAACATATCATAGTTATAAATGCCTAATTCAAAGTTATGATTTATAGAATGGTAACCACATACACTAATAGAATGACAGCATAAGATTAAGGGTATGTCTTTTGTTCCCATACCAGCCATACTAGGATGCAAGAGAGAGATTCACCCATAACTAGATCATTACAGGCATAGCGCAATGGTGATTGTGCAGAAATGTTATTTAAAGTTAAGTGGCTGTGTACACGATCGCCACTTATGCGTATCAACCCTCTTTTGCATATTTACTAATATAGAGGTGTAACATCCCATCATCCACTCATTCTCCATAACCGATTTGGTTTACAAGCCTATGACGATAAATTTGTCACGGAAGGTGTGTACAAGCATGTGATGGCAATAAGCGAACCGGACTTTAAGTACATCCTGACTTAAAGGGGCATAAAACAGCCAAAAAAAATGCACTGATGTGCTAGAGTATTTTATTATTGCACAGTTGCTTACAAATTCGTTAAACACATGATGAAATAAGTCATGCTCTGTCTGAATCATGAAAGTTTAAAACAAGAACCCCAGGAGTTGTGACACTCACTCCCTTAAAGGGACACTGAACCCAAATTTGAAATGCAGGAATGTAAGTTTAGATGCCGGCCCATTTTTGGTGAACAACCTGGGTTGTGCTTGCTGATTGGTGGATAAATTGATCCACCAATAAAAAATTGCTGTCTGGAGTACTGAACCAAAAAAAAAAAAGCTTAGATGCCTTCTTTTTCAAATAAAGATAGCAAGAGAACAAATAAAAAGTGCTAATAGGAGTAAATTAGAAAGTTGCTTATAATTGCAGTGTTCAGTGTCCCTTTAAGCATGTTATAATGTACATGTCGGAACCGGTACCCAACTGCAGTATCTGTAGCTAGTATTACTTTTCTCCAACATAGGTGTGTCCGGTCCACGGCGTCATCCTTACTTGTGGGATATTCTCTTCCCCAACAGGAAATGGCAAAGAGCCCAGCAAAGCTGGTCACATGATCCCTCCTAGGCTCCGCCTACCCCAGTCATTCTCTTTGCCGTTGTACAGGCAACATCTCCACGGAGATGGCTTAGAGTTTTTTAGTGTTTAACTGTAGTTTTTCATTATTCAATCAAGAGTTTGTTATTTTCAAATAGTGCTGGTACGTACTATTTACTCAGAAACAGAAAAGAGATGAAGAATTCTGTTTGTATGAGGAAAATGATTTTAGCAACCGTAACTAAAATCCATGGCTGTTCCACACAGGACTGTTGAGAGCAATTAACTTCAGTTGGGGGAACAGAGTGCAGTCTCTTACTGCTTGAGGTATGACACATTCTAACAAGACGATGTAATGCTGGAAGCTGTCATTTTCCCTATGGGATCCGGTAAGCCATGTTTATTACGATTGTAAATAAGGGCTTCACAAGGGCTTATTTAAACTGTAGACTTTTTCTGGGCTAAATCGATTGATTATTAACACATATTTAGCCTTGAGGAATCATTTTATCTGGGTATTTTGATATAATAATATCGGCAGGCACTGTTTTAGACACCTTATTCTTTAGGGGCTTTCCCAAAGCATAGGCAGAGTCTCATTTTCGCGCCGGTGTTGCGCACTTGTTTTTGAGAGGCATGGCATGCAGTCGCATGTGAGAGGAGCTCTGATACTTATAAAAGACTTCTGAAGGCGT
Source organism: Bombina bombina (assembly GCF_027579735.1). NCBI lineage: Eukaryota > Metazoa > Chordata > Amphibia > Anura > Bombinatoridae > Bombina > Bombina bombina. The sequence goes on along the minus strand of NC_069505.1, from coordinate 344,467,172 downwards.
CATTTGGTATCGTATTCCCCTTTGGGTTTGGTTGGGTCTCAGCAAAGCAGATACCAGGGACTGTAAAGGGGTTTAAAGCTTAAAACGGCTCCGGTTCCGTTATTTTAAGGGTTAAAGCTTCCAAAATTGGTGTGCAATATTTTCAAAGCTTTAAGACGCTGTGGTGAAAATTTGGTGAATTTTGAACAATTCCTTCATGCTTTTTCGCAATTGCAGTAATAAAGTGTGTTCAGTTTAAAATTTAAAGTGACAGTAACGGTTTTATTTTAAAACGTTTTTTGTACTTTCTGATCAAGTTTATGCCTGTTTAACATGTCTGAGCTACCAGATAGACTGTGTTCTGAATGTGGGGAAGCCAGAATTCCTATTCATTTAAATAAATGTGATTTATGTGATAATGACAATGATGCCCAAGATGATTCCTCAAGTGAGGGGAGTAAGCATGGTACTGCATCATTCCCTCCTTCGTCTACACGAGTCTTGCCCACTCAGGAGGCCCCTAGTACATCTAGCGCGCCAATACTCCTTACTATGCAACAATTAACGGCTGTAATGGATAATTCTGTCAAAAACATTTTAGCCAAAATGAACCCTTGTCAGCGTAAGCGTGGCTGCTCTGTTTTAGTTACTGAAGAGCATGACGACGCTGATATTAATATCTCTGAAGGGCCCCTAACCCAATCTGAGGGGGCCAGGGAGGTTTTGTCTGAGGGAGAAATTACTGATTTAGGGAACATTTCTCAGCAGGCTGAATCTGATGTGATTACATTTAAATTTAAATTGGAACATCTCCGCATTTTGCTTAAGGAGGTATTATCCACTCTGGATGATTGTGAAAATTTAGTCATCCCAGAGAAACTATGTAAAATGGACAAGTTCTTAGAGGTGCCGGGACTCCCAGAAGCTTTTCCTATACCCAAGCGGGTGGCGGACATTGTTAATAAAGAATGGGAAAGGCCCGGTATTCCTTTCGTCCCTCCCCCCATATTTAAAAAATTGTTTCCTATGGTCGACCCTAGAAAGGACTTATGGCAGTCAGTCCCCAAGGTCGAGGGAGCGGTTTCTACTTTAAACAAACGCACCACTATTCCCATAGAGGATAGTTGTGCTTTCAAAGATCCTATGGATAAAAAATTAGAAGGTTTGCTTAAAAAGATGTTTGTTCAGCAGGGTTACCTTCTACAACCCATTTCATGCATTGTCCCTGTCACTACTGCCGCATATTTCTGGTTTGATGAACTGCTTAAGGTGCTCGATAGTGACTCTCCTCCTTATGAGGAGATTATGGACAGAATCAATGCTCTCAAATTGGCTAATTCTTTCACTCTAGACGCCTCTTTGCAATTGGCTAAGTTAGCGGCTAAGAACTCTGGGTTTGCTATTGTGGCGCGCAGAGCGCTTTGGTTGAAATCTTGGTCGGCTGATGCGTCTTCCAAGAACAAGCTACTAAACATTCCTTTCAAGGGGAAAACGTTGTTTGGTCCTGACTTGAAAGAGATTATCTCTGATATCACTGGGGGTAAGGGCCACGCCCTTCCTCAGGATCGGCCTTTCAAGGCAAAAAATAGACCTAATTTTCGTCCCTTTCGTAAAAACGGACCAGCCCAAGGTGCTACGTCCTCTAAGCAAGAGGGTAATACTTCTCAGGCCAAGCCAGCTTGGAGACCAATGCAAGGCTGGAACAAGGGAAAGCAGGCCAAGAAACCTGCCACTGCTACCAAGACAGCATGAAATATTGGCCCCCGATCCGGGACCGGATCTGGTGGGGGGCAGACTCTCTCTCTTCGCTCAGGCTTGGGCAAGAGATGTTCTGGATCCTTGGGCGCTAGAAATAGTCTCCCAGGGTTATCTTCTGGAATTCAAGGGACTTCCCCCAAGGGGGAGGTTCCACAGGTCGCAGTTGTCTTCAGACCACATAAAAAGACAGGCGTTCTTACATTGTGTAGAAGACCTGTTAAAAATGGGAGTGATTCATCCTGTTCCATTAAGAGAACAAGGGATGGGGTTCTACTCCAATCTGTTCATAGTTCCCAAAAAAGAGGGAACGTTCAGACCAATCCTAGATCTCAAGATCTTAAACAAATTTCTCAAGGTCCCATCGTTCAAGATGGAAACCATTCGAACTATCCTTCCTTCCATCCAGGAAGGTCAATTCATGACCACGGTGGATTTAAAGGATGCGTATCTACATATTCCTATCCACAAGGAACATCATCGGTTCCTAAGGTTTGCATTCCTGGACAAACATTACCAGTTCGTGGCGCTTCCTTTCGGATTAGCCACTGCTCCAAGGATTTTCACAAAGGTACTAGGGTCCCTTCTAGCGGTGCTAAGACCAAGGGGCATTGCAGTAGTACCTTACCTGGACGACATTCTGATTCAAGCGTCGTCCCTTCCTCAAGCAAAGGCTCACACGGACATTGTCCTGGCCTTTCTCAGATCTCACGGCTGGAAAGTGAACGTGGAAAAGAGTTCTCTATCCCCGTCAACAAGGGTTCCCTTCTTGGGAACAATTATAGACTCCTTAGAAATGAGGATCTTTCTAACAGAGGCCAGAAAAACAAAGCTTCTGGACTCTTGTCGGATACTTCATTCCGTTCCTCTTCCTTCCATAGCTCAGTGCATGGAAGTGATCGGGTTGATGGTGGCGGCGATGGACATAGTTCCTTTTGCGCGCATTCATCTAAGACCATTACAACTGTGCATGCTCAGTCAGTGGAATGGGGACTATACAGACTTGTCTCCGAAGATACAAGTAAATCAGAGGACCAGAGACTCACTCCGTTGGTGGCTGTCCCTGGACAATCTGTCTCAAGGGATGATGTTCCACAGACCAGAGTGGGTCATTGTCACGACCGACGCCAGTCTGATAGGCTGGGGCGCGGTCTGGGGATCCCTGAAAGCTCAGGGTCTTTGGTCTCGGGAAGAATCTCTTCTACCGATAAATATTCTGGAACTGAGAGCGATATTCAATGCGCTCCAGGCCTGGCCCCAGCTTGCGAGGACCAGGTTCATTCGGTTTCAATCAGACAACATGACGACTGTTGCGTACATCAACCATCAGGGGGGAACAAGGAGTTCCCTAGCGATGGAAGAAGTAACCAAAATTATTCTTTGGGCGGAGTCTCACTCCTGCCACCTGTCTGCTATCCACATCCCAGGAGTGGAAAATTGGGAAGCGGATTTTCTGAGTCGTCAGACATTGCATCCGGGGGAGTGGGAACTCCATCCGGAAATCTTTGCCCAAGTCACTCACCTGTGGGGCATTCCAGACATGGATCTGATGGCCTCTCGTCAGAACTTCAAAGTTCCTTGCTACGGGGCCAGATCCAGGGATCCCAAGGCGGCTCTAGTGGATGCACTAGTAGCACCTTGGACCTTCAAACTAGCTTATGTGTTCCCGCCATTTCCTCTCATCCCCAGGCTGATAGCCAGGATCAAGCAGGAGAGGGCGTCGGTGATCTTGATAGCTCCTGCGTGGCCACGCAGGACTTGGTATGCAGATCTGGTGAATATGTCATCGGCTCCACCTTGGAAGCTACCTTTGAGACGAGACCTTCTTGTTCAGGGTCCGTTCGAACATCCGAATCTGGTTTCACTCCAGCTGACTGCCTGGAGACTGAACGCTTGATTTTATCGAAGCGAGGATTCTCAGATTCTGTGATCGATACTCTTGTTCAGGCCAGAAAGCCTGTGACTAGAAAGATTTACCACAAAATTTGGAAAAAATATATCTGTTGGTGTGAATCTAAAGGATTCCCTTGGGACAAGGTTAAGATTCCTAGGATTCTATCCTTCCTTCAAGAAGGATTGGAAAAAGGATTATCGGCAAGTTCCCTGAAGGGACAGATTTCTGCCTTGTCGGTATTACTTCACAAAAAGCTGGCAGCTGTGCCAGATGTTCAAGCCTTTGTTCAGGCTCTGGTTAGAATCAAGCCTGTTTACAAACCTTTGACTCCTCCTTGGAGTCTCAATTTAGTTCTTTCAGTTCTTCAGGGGGTTCCGTTTGAACCCTTACATTCCGTTGATATTAAGTTATTATCTTGGAAAGTTTTGTTTTTAGTTGCGATTTCTTCTGCTAGAAGAGTCTCAGAATTATCTGCTCTGCAGTGTTCTCCTCCTTATCTGGTGTTCCATGCAGATAAGGTGGTTTTACGTACTAAACCTGGTTTTCTTCCAAAAGTTGTTTCTAACAAAAACATTAACCAGGAGATTATCGTACCTTCTCTGTGTCCAAAACCAGTTTCAAAGAAGGAACGTTTGTTGCACAATTTGGATGTTGTTCGCGCTCTAAAATTCTATTTAGATGCTACAAAGGATTTTAGACAAACATCTTCCTTGTTTGTTGTTTATTCAGGTAAAAGGAGAGGTCAAAAAGCAACTTCTACCTCTCTCTCCTTTTGGATTAAAAGCATCATCAGATTGGCTTACGAGACTGCCGGACGGCAGCCTCCCGAAAGAATCACAGCTCATTCCACTAGGGCTGTGGCTTCCACATGGGCCTTCAAGAACGAGGCTTCTGTTGATCAGATATGTAGGGCAGCGACTTGGTCTTCACTGCACACTTTTACCAAATTTTACAAGTTTGATACTTTTGCTTCTTCTGAGGCTATTTTTGGGAGAAAGGTTTTGCAAGCCGTGGTGCCTTCCATTTAGGTGACCTGATTTGCTCCCTCCCTTCATCCGTGTCCTAAAGCTTTGGTATTGGTTCCCACAAGTAAGGATGACGCCGTGGACCGGACACACCTATGTTGGAGAAAACAGAATTTATGTTTACCTGATAAATTTCTTTCTCCAACGGTGTGTCCGGTCCACGGCCCGCCCTGGTTTTTTTAATCAGGTCTGATATTTTATTTTCTTTAACTACAGTCACCACGGTACCATATGGTTTCTCCTATGCAAATATTCCTCCTTAACGTCGGTCGAATGACTGGGGTAGGCGGAGCCTAGGAGGGATCATGTGACCAGCTTTGCTGGGCTCTTTGCCATTTCCTGTTGGGGAAGAGAATATCCCACAAGTAAGGATGACGCCGTGGACCGGACACACCGTTGGAGAAAGAAATTTATCAGGTAAACATAAATTCTGTTTTTGGACTATTGCTGAATAGATGAATGTGTTGAATCCATTTGGGTGGGGAGAAAAGTCCTACGCAAATAACATTTTTTTTTAATCATAATAGTAAACCATTACTTTTTTGTTTTATCACCTGGGAAATACTTGCTTAAAGGGACATTCCAAAATAAGCAATATAGGAGTTATATAGCTCCAAAAGAATTGCTAAGCAAGTTGCAATGAACCTGCTGTTTAAAAAGGTTTAACTGCTTTTTCTAAGGAACATTTTGATTAACCCTTTAGATGCCCACATCTAACCAGTTGGCGTCATGAGCATCTTATTCCATGTGCAGAAGATCGACCATGTGTTGTCATCCTGGGTGGTCCCCCTTCCAATATTGATCCTTGGGACCCCATCACAGTGAAGTTGCAAAGAAAACTGCTGTCTCTTTACCCGGCACTGCTTCCTCTCTAAGGCTCTGTGATGTCAACACCGGTGCACATGGTGATCTGCTGAGCATCGAGTTAGAACAAGTCAGGGGGATGGGGGAGGCTTTGGATATTTTAGACCCCAGGCCACTTACAGAGAAGACAAAGGGGAGAGGGGTCGGCCTTTTCAAATGAGGGGTAGCCTACCCCTAATATGCAGGTAATT
>NC_069505.1:344426464-344456464 GCF_027579735.1 Bombina bombina | reverse complement strand
CTAAGGAGTGGGATAGACCCGGTGTGCCGTTCTCACCCCCTCCGATATTTAGAAAAATGTTTCCAATAGACGCCACCACAAGGGACTTATGGCAAACGGTCCCTAAGGTGGAGGGAGCAGTTTCTACTTTAGCTAAGCGTACCACTATCCCGGTGGAGGATAGCTGTGCTTTTTCAGATCCAATGGATAAAAAGTTAGAGGGTTACCTTAAGAAAATGTTTGTTCAACAAGGTTTTATATTGCAACCCCTTGCATGCATTGCGCCGATCACGGCTGCAGCGGCATTCTGGATTGAGTCTCTGGAAGAGAACATTGGTTCAGCTACTCTGGACGACATTACGGACAGGCTTAGAGTCCTTAAACTAGCTAATTCATTCATTTCGGAGGCCGTAGTACATCTTACTAAACTTACGGCGAAGAATTCAGGATTCGCCATTCAGGCACGCAGGGCGCTGTGGCTAAAATCCTGGTCAGCTGATGTTACTTCTAAGTCTAAATTGCTTAATATACCTTTCAAAGGGCAGACCTTATTCGGGCCCGGGTTGAAAGAGATTATCGCTGACATTACAGGAGGTAAAGGCCATGCCCTGCCTCAGGACAAAGCCAAAGCCAAGACTAGACAGTCTAGTTTTCGTTCCTTTCGTAATTTCAAAGCAGGAGCAGCATCAACTTCCTCTGCACCAAAACAGGAAGGAGCTGTTGCTCGCTACAGACAAGGCTGGAAACCTAACCAGTCCTGGAACAAGGGCAAGCAGACTAGGAAACCTGCTGCTGCCCCCAAAACAGCATGAATTGAGGGCCCCCGATCCGGGATCGGATCTAGTGGGGGGCAGACTTTCTCTCCGCCCAGGCTTGGGCAAGAGATGTTCAGGATCCCTGGGCGCTAGAGATAATATCTCAGGGATACCTTCTGGACTTCAAATACTCTCCTCCAAGAGAGAGATTTCATCTGTCAAGATTGTCAACAATCCAGACAAAGAAAGAGGCTTTTCTACGCTGCGTACAAGAGCTCTTGTTAATGGGAGTAATCCATCCAGTTCCACGATCGGAACAGGGACAGGGGTTTTACTCAAATCTGTTTGTGGTTCCCAAAAAAGAGGGAACTTTCAGACCAATCCTGGACTTAAAGATCCTAAACAAATTCCTAAGAGTTCCATCGTTCAAGATGGAGACTATTCGGACAATTTTACCTATGATCCAAGAGGGTCAGTACATGACCACTGTAGATTTAAAAGATGCTTACCTGCACATACCGATTCACAAAGATCATTACCGGTACCTAAGGTTTGCCTTCCTAGACAGGCATTACCAGTTTGTGGCTCTTCCATTCGGATTGGCTACAGCGCCAAGAATCTTCACAAAGGTTCTGGGTGCTCTTCTGGCGGTACTAAGACCGCGGGGAATCTCGGTAGCTCCATACCTAGACGACATTCTGATACAAGCTTCAAGCTTTCAAACTGCCAAATCTCATACAGAGTTAGTGCTGGCATTTCTAAGGTCACATGGATGGAAGGTGAACGAAAAGAAAAGTTCACTCGTTCCACTCACAAGAGTTCCCTTCCTGGGGACTCTTATAGATTCTGTAGAAATGAAGATTTACCTGACAGAGGACAGGCTAACAAGACTTCAAAGTGCTTGCCGCACTCTTCATTCCATTCAACACCCGTCAGTGGCTCAATGTATGGAGGTAATCGGCTTAATGGTAGCGGCAATGGACATAGTACCCTTTGCACGCTTACACCTCAGACCACTGCAACTGTGCATGCTAGGTCAGTGGAATGGGGATTACTCAGACTTATCCCCTTCTCTGAATCTGGATCAAGAGACCAGAAATTCTCTTCTATGGTGGCTTTGTCGGCCACACCTGTCCAGGGGGATGCCATTCAGCAGACCAGACTGGACAATTGTAACAACAGACGCCAGCCTTCTAGGTTGGGGTGCCGTCTGGAATTCCCTGAAGGCTCAGGGACTATGGAGTCAGGAGGAGAGTCTCCTGCCAATAAACATTCTGGAATTGAGAGCAGTTCTCAATGCCCTCCTGGCTTGGCCCCAGTTGACAACTCGGGGGTTCATCAGGTTTCAGTCGGACAACATCACGACTGTAGCTTACATCAACCATCAGGGAGGGACAAGAAGCTCCCTAGCTATGATGGAAGTATCAAAGATAATTCGCTGGGCAGAGTCTCACTCTTGCCACCTGTCAGCAATCCACATCCCGGGAGTGGAGAACTGGGAGGCGGATTTCTTAAGTCGTCAGACTTTTCATCCGGGGGAGTGGGAACTTCATCCGGAGGTCTTTGCCCAAATACTTCGACGTTGGGGCAAACCAGAGATAGATCTCATGGCGTATCGACAGAACGCCAAGCTTCCTCGTTACGGGTCCAGATCCAGGGATCCAGGAGCAGTCCTGATAGATGCTCTGACAGCACCTTGGGACTTCAGGATGGCTTACGTGTTTCCACCCTTCCCGTTGCTTCCTCGATTGATAGCCAGAATCAAACAAGAGAGAGCATCAGTGATTCTAATAGCACCTGCGTGGCCACGCAGGACTTGGTATGCAGACCTGGTGGACATGTCATCCTGTCCGCCTTGGTCTCTACCTCTGAAACAGGACCTTCTGATACAGGGTCCCTTCAAACATCAAAATCTAACTTCTCTGAAGCTGACTGCTTGGAAATTGAACGCTTGATTTTATCAAGACGTGGGTTTTCTGAGTCAGTTATTAGTACCTTAATACAGGCTAGGAAACCTGTTACCAGAAAGATTTACCATAAGATATGGCGTAAATACCTACATTGGTGTGAATCCAAAGGTTACTCTTGGAGTAAGGTTAGGATTCCTAGGATATTGTCTTTTCTACAAGAAGGTTTAGAAAAGGGTTTATCTGCTAGTTCATTAAAGGGACAGATCTCAGCTCTGTCCATTCTGTTACACAAACGTCTGTCAGAAGTTCCTGACGTCCAGGCTTTTTGTCAGGCTTTGGCCAGGATTAAGCCTGTGTTTAAAATTGTTGCTCCACCATGGAGTTTAAACCTTGTTCTTAATGTTTTACAGGGCGTTCCGTTTGAACCCCTTCATTCCATTGATATAAAGTTGTTATCTTGGAAAGTTCTATTTTTAATGGCTATTTCCTCGGCTCGAAGAGTCTCTGAATTATCAGCCTTACATTGTGATTCTCCTTATTTGATTTTTCATTCGGATAAGGTAGTCCTGCGTACTAAACCTGGGTTCTTACCTAAGGTAGTTACTAACAGGAATATCAATCAAGAGATTGTTGTTCCTTCTTTATGCCCAAATCCTTCTTCAAAGAAGGAACGTCTACTGCACAACCTGGATGTAGTCCGGGCTCTAAAATTTTACTTGCAGGCAACTAAGGAATTCCGACAAACGTCTTCTCTGTTTGTCATTTACTCTGGGCAGAGGAGAGGTCAAAAAGCTTCCGCTACCTCTCTTTCTTTTTGGCTTCGTAGCATAATTCGTTTAGCTTATGAGACTGCTGGACTGCAGCCCCCTGAAAGAATTACAGCTCATTCTACTAGAGCTGTGGCTTCCACTTGGGCCTTCAAGAATGAGGCCTCTGTTGAACAGATTTGCAAGGCTGCAACTTGGTCTTCGCTTCATACTTTTTCCAAATTTTACAAATTTGACACCTTTGCTTCATCGGAGGCTATTTTTGGGAGAAAGGTTCTTCAGGCAGTGGTTCCTTCTGTATAAAGAGTCTGCCTATCCCTCCCGTCATCCGTGTACTTTTGCTTTGGTATTGGTATCCCAGAAGTAATGATGACCCGTGGACTGATCACACTTAACAGAAGAAAACATAATTTATGCTTACCTGATAAATTCCTTTCTTCTGTAGTGTGATCAGTCCACGGCCCGCCCTGTTTTTAAGGCAGGTAAATATTTTTTAATTTATACTCCAGTCACCACTTCACCCTTGGCTTTTCCTTTCTCGTTGGTCCTTGGTCGAATGACTGGGAGTGACGTAGAGGGGAGGAGCTATATGCAGCTCTGCTGGGTGAATCCTCTTGCACTTCCTGTAGGGGAGCAGTTAATATCCCAGAAGTAATGATGACCCGTGGACTGATCACACTACAGAAGAAAGGAATTTATCAGGTAAGCATAAATTATGTTTTTCATGCAGGACAATGCTCCATCACACGCGTCCAAGTACTCCACAGCGTGGCTGGCAAGAAAGGGTATAAAAGAAGAAAATCTAATGACATGGCCTCCTTGTTCACCTGATCTGAACCCCATCATCAAATGTGAGATTTACAAGGAGGGAAAACAGTACACCTCTCTGAACAGTGTCTGGGAGGCTGTGGTTGCTGCTGCACGCTATGTTGATGGTGAACAGATCAAAACACTGACAGAATCCATGGATGGCAGGCTTTTGAGTGTCCTTGCAAAGAAAGGTGGCTATATTGGTCACTGATTTGTTTTTGTTTTGTTTTTGAATGTCAGAAATGTATATTTGTGAATGTTGAGATGTTATATTGGTTTCACTGGTAAAAATAAATAATTGAAATGGGTATATATTTGTTTTTTGTTAAGTTGCCTAATAATTATGCACAGTAATAGTCACCTGCACACACAGATATCCCCCTAAAATAGCTATAACTAAAAACAAACTAAAAACTACTTCCAAAACTATTCAGCTTTGATATTAATGAGTTTTTTGGGTTCATTGAGAACATGGTGGTTGTTCAATAATAAAATTAATCCTCAAAAATACAACTTGCCTAATAATTCTGCACTCCCTGTATATATGTGTATGTATATATATATATATATATATATATATATATATATATATATATATATATATATATATATATATATATATATATGTGTGTGTATGTATGTGTATGTATATATATATGTGTGTGTATATATATATATATATATATATATATTTTTTTTTTTTTTTTTTTTTTTTTTCTTTTTTTTTTTTTCTTCATTTAGCTACATTTATCCACCAATCAGCAAACGCTACCCAGGGTGCTGAACCAAACATGGGCCAGCTTATAAACTTACATTCCTGCTTTTTCAAATAAAGATACCAAGGGAATGCAGAAAATTGATAATAGGAGTAAATTAGAAAGTTGCATAAAATTATATGCTGTATCTGAACCATGAAAGAAGAAAATTGGGTCCAGTATCCTTTAAATGTACATAACAAATGTTACCATTTTAATGCAATAAAAAATGTGATATTCCTGGTAAATGTCAAAGCCTGTTTTAGGAAAACTTAGCCTCCTTTTTTAATGGTAGGGTATCTTTTTTATGTATTGGCTTTGATAGAATTAAAAGTACAGTAAAATCAAAATAAAAAAGTAAAGTATCATGATTCCGATAGAGCATGACATTTTTAACATCTTTGCAATTTAGTTCTATTACCTAATTTTGCTTTGTTATTTTGGTATCTTTTGTTGAAATGTATGCCTAGTTAGGCTCACAAGCAGCAATGCGCTACTGGAAGGTAGGAGCTGATTGGTGGCTGCATGTCTATGCCTCTTGTCATTCTCACCTGATGTGTTCAGCTACCTCCAAGTAGTGCATTGTTGCTCCTACAACAAAGCATACCAAGAGAATGAAGACAATTTGATAATAGAAGTAAACTGGAATGCTGTATAAAATGGCACATTCTGAGTCATGAAAGAAAAATGTTAAGTTTCATATCCCTTTAAATATTATCTTACTATCTATCTGTCTTTATCTTTCTAAAATATGAGATATATTGATAAATAGATACAGCTTTCTAAACACTTTGTTGGCAAAATACAAATACATTTGGTAAAATGTCAATTATGAATAATCAATAAATTGGCATAATGTTTGTGGAGAGCCCTTCATGAGCTTGTAACGCCTTTAAGGGTTACTGCTTGGTAGCGATGTGAATGGAATTGTGGTGTGTGTTTGAGGGGTTTATGGCAACGGGGAGGGACTTACCTGCTCGGTTAAAAGGCGCTGCAAGAAGCTTCCAGACCTCTTTCGCTTCCTGTTGAAGACTTTTGCTGTTGCTCACTTTTTGTCTTTGTGTTGCTGCAGAAGTAGCGCTTGGGGTAGGGTTTTGGTTTCCCCTGGATGCTGGTTGGTTTGTGCGGCCAACAGTGTTTAGGTCCCTTATGGGTTTAAGTACCTTTAGTAGTTCTCGGCCCCGCCCATTTAATAACTTTTGGGCGGAATGATGGTCAGGCTGAAGGGAAGAGCTACCCACCCTAGGTGCGGACCTAGGGTGCTCCTTCTTACATGTAGGCAGGCCTTAAAGGGACATTAAACCCCAAAAAAATGTTCTTTCATGATTCAGATAGAACATAGAATTTTAAACAACTTTCTAATTTAACTTCTATTATCTAATTTGCTTCATTCTCTTGATATTCTTTCCTGGAAAGCATATCTAGATAGGCTCAGTAGCTGCTGATTGTTGGCAGCACAATGATGACTTCTGTTATTGGCTCACCCATGTGCATTGCTATTTCTTCAACAAAAAATATCTAACGAAAGAAGCAAATTAGATAATAGAAGTAAATTGGAATGTTGTTTAAAATAGTATTCTCTGTCTGAATCATGAAAGATTTTTTTTGGGTTTAATGTCCCTTTAAGAGCTCCTTAGTTGCCGGAATCACTGCTTAGGGCGGAGCCTCTCCGGGCGGCCTTGTCGCAGTGCTTGATATTTAAGCCGTGATCTCTTTTATGGTTGAGGTAAATTTAGGGACTAAATTGCCGCCAGGTTATAAGAGAAACATTTAGTCATATATTTATCTAAAAATAGTGCTTATGACCTTTAATAAATACGACCAATGATGGTCTTTTCTCCACATCCGTTGTCTGTGTGTTATGGTGAAGTTGGGGTAAAAAAGGAGTAATAAAGTTTGATGTTGAGCTATGGAATGTGAATCCCAAACTTAAAGGAATAGTCTAGTTAAAATTAAATTTCAGATAGAATATACAATTTTAAGCAACTTTCTAATTTACTCCTATTATCAATTTTTCTTCGTTCTCTTGGTATCTTCATTTGAATGTAAGCTTAGAAGTTGACCCATTTTTGGTTCAGCGCCTGGGTAGCGCTTGCTCATTGGTGGCGACATGTAGGCACCAATCCGAAAGTGCCACCTAGGTGCTGAGCCAAAAATGGGCTGGCTCTTAAAGGGACATTAAACCTACATTTTTTTCTTTCATGATTCAGATAGAGTATACAATTTTAAACAACTTTATAATTTACTTCTATTATCTAATTTGCTTCATTCTCTTGATATTCTTTCCTGAAAAACATATCTAGATCTCAGTAGCTTCTGATTGGTGGCTGCGCATAGATGCCTCATGTGATTGACTCACCAATGTGCATTGATATTGATTTAACAAAGGATATCTAAAGATTTCAGCTAATTAGATAATAGAAGTAAATTGGAATGTTGTTTAAAATTGTATTTATCTGAATCATTAAAGAACAAAATTTGGGTTTAATGGCCCTTTAAGCTTACATTCCTGCTTTTTCAAATAAAGATACCAAGCGAATGAAGAAAAATTGATAAAAGGAGTAAATTAGAAAGTTGCTTAAAATTGCATGCTCTATCTGAATCATGAAAGTTTAATTTTGACTGGACTATTCCTTTAACCATTTAATCCCTTATAAGCATCTGTTATTAAAGCGACAAAGAGGAATGGTAATAAAATGCTCTAACTTGATAGAGCAGTTTCTTATTGCACTATTGCTTGTCTATATCTATGTGTTTAACCTGCAAATGGGTTAAATACAGAGTTCAAACAGTAGTGCAGCAATAAAATGTGATGACATATTAGCATTTCATTATTGCTGTCTTATGTCCCTTTAATAAAATAAATAATTTAGTTAGTTACATTAACAGCTTTATGTGGAGCCACAATCCTCAGTACTTACCTTGTACAAAAACGTATTAAAGGGACACTGAACCCAATTTTTTTCTTTCATGATTCAGATAGAGCATGCAATTTTAAGCAACTTTCTAATTTACTTCTATTATCAAATTTTCTTCGTTCTCTTGCTACCTTTATTTGAAAAAGAAGATATCTAAGCTAAGGAGCCAGCAAATGTTTGGTTCAGACCCATGGACAGCACTTTTTTTTATTGATGCTGTCCAATCAGAAAGGACATCCCAGGTTGTTCACCAAAAATGGGCCGGCATCTAAACTTACATTCTTGCTTTTCAAATAAGCATACCAATAGAATAAAAAAAAATCTGATAATAGGAGTAAATTACAAAGTTGCTTAGAATCGCATGCTCTGTCTGAATCACGAACGAAAAAAATTTGGGTTCAGTGTCCCTTTAAGTGAAGTCCAGTACATTCCAGCTACCTGTAAGAAAAAGCAGGAGTTCCATTCTCCCACCAAACAAGCAATCACTGTGAAGAGAAGCACATAAAAAGGAAAGTCCCCATAGGATTATACAGTTTAAGATCAACTTTAATAGTGCAAGACAAATGAACACTCACAACATGAAGAAATAAATGAGGAACATATAAAAAACAGTTTAGTCAATCGTTTGGAACTTCTGTTGCTACAGCTGTTTGACCACTTATGGGCATCCTACTGCTTTCCCATCTCTAGTAATTTCCACTCGCTTGAAAGACATGGAGCAATGGTCCAAGCACAGCCTAATCCAAGTTCACTCTATAGCTACCTGATGTTCTACAAGTTTTGTCACTCCTATTTATTAGTCTTATTAATTAATGACTTCATGCATACCTTTTAAAATATGAAGATGAAAAAACAAGACATGTTTTAATGGTATGAGGCTTTAGTCAGATAATTTTTAAAGGGGCATTATATTGGTAGGTCATCCATTTTTGGAGTTTGATTTTGGATCGGTCATTGAGTGACCTGAGTTTGGGGTGGACACTTTATAGAAATTGTACCAAATCATTTCTCTTTCATAGTTAAATTATGAGGGTCTATTGCTAAAATGTCCTAAATTGTATTACATGATTCTTGGGGGTGTGTATCTCATTTTTAGAGATACTAAATCATTTTATAAATAGTCTGGGTTGAAAAATTTGACAAAGTGCCTACAAAATTCTTACTAGCAAATCTTTCAACTTCAAAATTTGGGTAAGAATTTATGCACTGTTATACAAAAATATTGTACATTTGTATTAAGACTAAAACACCATTTGTATACACTTATATACTTCTTCAGATGGCATCAGACCTTATATAAATATAAGATGCCAGGATACTGGCAGATGCTAAATATGGAGTTTAAATGTCTGCAGTAGGCTGTTAAGAAGCAGAGAAAACAAAGTTATGAGTTGAGTGCAATAGAAATATGGGAGGCTAATTAATAAACTGAAGCTATGAAGTGGAAATTTTGTAGTTTATGGTCAAGATTCTGACATTTTCTGCTGCGTTTAAGAAGTCAGTGCATAGCCTGCCAAACAAAAGGTTAGTAAGGATTAGCATAGTTCTGTGAAGAATACGTTAGTTTACTGGAGGTGCCTTTTAAGGGACACTTAAAGGACCAGTCAACACAGTAGATTTGCATAATCAACAAATGCAAGATAACAAGACAATGCAATAGCACTTAATCTGAACTTCAAATGAGCAGTGGATTTTTTTTTCTGACAATTTTAAGTTATTTCTTTTTCCACTCCCCCTGTACCATGTGACAGCCATCAGCCAATCACAAATGCATACATGTACCATGTGACAGCCATCAGCCATTCACAAATGCATACACACTTATTCTTGCACATGCTCAGTAGGAGCTGGTGACTCAAAAAGTTTAAATATTAAAAGACTGTGCACATTTAGTTTATGGAAGTAAATTGGAAAGTTGTTTAAATTGGCATGCTCTATCTGAATAATGAAAGTTTAATTTTGATTGAGTGTCCCTTTAAGTCAAAATAAACTTTTATGATTCAGAAAGAGCCAGTTTTAAAACACTTTCCAATTTACGTCTATTATCAAGTTTTTGTATATACACTTTCTGTGGAACAAGCTCCTACTGAACATGTGCACAAGCTCTTAGGGTATACGTATACTAGTCTTTGATTGGCTGATGTCTGTCACATGATGCAGGGAGCCGGAAAAGGGGAGAGAAAATAAATTTGTCAGAAAAAAATCAACTGCTTATTTGAAATTCAGAGGAGGCGTTATTGCATTGTCTTTTTATTATGCACTTGCTTATTATGGAATACATTTAGTGGTCCTTTGTAATACAGGATGGATTTTGAAGAGTTTCGCTTTGACAGTTCAGGACTTGGGGCCGATGGGTTTAAAAAACTGCTGGCATAGAGAAATTACAAAAAATATTTGATAGCTTTTTTGAGTATTATATACAGTAGTAGTGTAGGTATCTCTCCTTTACATGCAGAACCATGAATAGCTAGATAAACAGTTACCATGCCAAAATGTGCCTTTCTTAAATTCTTTGAGGGACCTTGCAGTACTAACAAGACCTCTTAGATAATCTCGTCAGAGCAGAGAGCTTTAGTTCAACAGAACCTTAGTGAGTGATTGGATATGAGGGGTGATGGAGTTTGGCTACAAGATAGGTTTGATCTTGAGAGGTTTGCCTTGTTGGTAAGAATTTTTTTTTCTATGGGTGTGTACATGAAGGGGTAAGTAATATCCATCTTCAAAATGTTTAACTTTTAAGTGATGGTAACACACCCAGAAAGACCAGTCAGATACACATTTACCAATGAGATAGAGTAGAAGGTAAAGATCTGGGATTGTAAGATAGGTTTGTGATTCAGCAGAATATACAGTCCAGAAGTTTTGATCTATGTTTCAAGAAAATATACATAAAGGGAGAAGAACAGATGTTAATATATGAGCCTTGAGGTTCCCTAGGAGACAGATGCAGTGTAGACCAGGACTGGAAGCTCTAAAGTTGGAGTTAGAGATAGGATAGCCCTTTATGACAAAGACTTCCTTGTTTTGTTTTAATGAGTAGGGAGCAACTAACCGTTTCAATGGCAGATGTGAGGTGAACTATATACAATATGGACTCTGAGTGAGTAAAGGAAGAATTTCTTTTTAACAAATTAAAACAATTATTCATTTATAATATAGATTTCTCCTGTAGAGAGTTCCCAGCCATTCTACTTTTTGAAGAAGGGTCCACTGTAAAACTAGGGCATAAAAAAAGATGGAAAAGCAAAATCAATTTGGGGATCACCTAAGCACTGCACATGTACTGTATGGCCACGCCCCTAGACTGATGACTCCACCCCCCAGATTACTGAGACCCTACTTCTATATCACAGACATTCCATCCCTATCATTTCTGGTGCCAGTCTGACATTTGAAGTTAAAGGGACAATCAACACCAGAATTTTTGTTGTTTTAAAAGATAGATAATGCCTTAATTACCAATTCCCCAGTTTTGCATAACCAACAGTTATAATTATACACATTTTACCTCTGTAATTACCTTGTATCTAAGCCTCAGCAGACTGCCCCTTTATTTCAGTTCTTTTGGCAGACTTGCAGTTTAGCCAATCAGAGCTGTCTCCATGGTAAATTCACGTGCATGAGCTCAATGTTATCTATATGAAACACGTGAGCTAATGCGCTCTAGTGGTGAAAAACTATCAAAATGCATCTAGATTAGAGGTGGCCTTCAAGTTCTAAGAAATTAGCATATGAACCTCCTAGGTTTAGCTTTCAACTAAGAATACCAAGAGAACAAAGCAAAATTGGTGATAAAAGTAAATTGGAAAGTTGTTTAAAATAACATGCGCTATTTGAAACATGAAAGGTTTTTTTGGACTTGACTGTCCCTTTAAACTAAAAATGTAATTCCCAATTAATATGTTTGTTTACAAATGTAGAAAAAAGCTTTACATTAAATGGTGGTTGTTGTTGTTGCTACTGTTATTATTGTCTGTATTTTTCTGTAATTTAAATACAGAAATTGTAGTTGTTCACTGCAACCAGTGGGACTTAAAATGATACCCCCCCCAACAATCCTACATGTTGCACAGTGATTGCTTTATTAGTGTCAACAATCATGTATGTTTCTCCAACATAGGTGTGTCCGGTCCACGGCGTCATCCTTACTTGTGGGATATTCTCTTCCCCAACAGGAAATGGCAAAGAGCCCAGCAAAGCTGGTCACATGATCCCTCCTAGGCTCCGCCTACCCCAGTCATTCTCTTTGCCGTTGTACAGGCAACATCTCCACGGAGATGGCTTAGAGTTTTTTAGTGTTTAACTGTAGTTTTTATTATTCAATCAAGAGTTTGTTATTTTAAAATAGTGCTGGTATGTACTATTTACTCTGAAACAGAAAAGAGATGAAGATTTCTGTTTGTATGAGGAAAATGATTTTAGCAACCGTTACTAAAATCCATGGCTGTTCCACACAGGACTGTTGAGAGGAATTAACTTCAGTTGGGGGAACAGTGAGCAGTCTCTTGCTGCTTGAGGTATGACACATTCTAACAAGACGATGTAATGCTGGAAGCTGTCATTTTCCCTATGGGATCCGGTAAGCCATGTTTATTAAGATAGTAAATAAAGGCTTCATAAGGGCTTATTAAGACTGTAGACTTTTTCTGGGCTAAATCGATTCATATATTACACATATTTAGCCTTGAGGAATCATTTAATCTGGGTATTTTGATAAGATTATATCGGCAGGCACTGTTTTAGACACCTTATTCTTTAGGGGCTTTCCCAAATCATAGGCAGAGCCTCATTTTCGCGCCGGTGTTGCGCACTTGTTTTTGAGAGGCATGACATGCAGTCGCATGTGTGAGGAGCTCTGATACATAGAAAAGACTTTCTGAAGGCGTCATTTGGTATCGTATTCCCCTTTGGGCTTGGTTGGGTCTCAGCAAAGCAGATACCAGGGACTGTAAAGGGGTTAAAGTTAAAAACGGCTCCGGTTCCGTTATTTTAAGGGTTAAAGCTTCCAAATTTGGTGTGCAATACTTTTAAGGCTTTAAGACACTGTGGTGAAATTTTGGTGAATTTTGAACAATTCCTTCATATTTTTTCGCAATTGCAGTAATAAGGTGTGTTCAGTTTAAAATTTAAAGTGACAGTAACGGTTTTATTTTAAAACGTTTTTTGTACTTTGTTATCAAGTTTATGCCTGTTTAACATGTCTGAACTACCAGATAGACTGTGTTCTGAATGTGGGGAAGCCAGAGTTCCCTCTCATTTAAATAAATGTGATTTATGTGACAATGACAATGATGCCCAAGATGATTCCTCAAGTGAGGGGAGTAAGCATGGTACTGCATCATTCCCTCCTTCGTCTACACGAGTCTTGCCCACTCAGGAGGCCCCTAGTACATCTAGCGCGCCAATACTCCTTACTATGCAACAATTAACGGCTGTAATGGATAATTCTATCAAAAACATTTTAGCCAAAATGCCCACTTATCAGCGTAAGCACGACTGCTCTGTTTTAGATACTGAAGAGCATGACGACGCTGATGATAATGGTTCTGAAAGGCCCCTACACCAGTCTGATGGGGCCAGGGAGGTTTTGTCTGAGGGAGAAATTTCAGATTCAGGGAAAATTTCTCAACAAGCTGAACCTGATGTGATTACATTTAAATTTAAGTTGGAACATCTCCGCGCTCTGCTTAAGGAGGTATTATCCACTCTGGATGATTGTGACAATTTGGTCATCCCAGAGAAACTATGTAAAATGGACAAGTTCCTAGAGGTCCCGGGGCTCCCAGAAGCTTTTCCTATACCCAAGCGGGTGGCGGACATTGTAAATAAAGAATGGGAAAGGCCCGGTATACCTTTCGTCCCTCCCCCCATATTTAAAAAATTGTTTCCTATGGTCGACCCCAGAAAGGACTTATGGCAGACAGTCCCCAAGGTCGAGGGAGCGGTTTCCACTTTAAACAAACGCACCACTATACCCATAGAAGATAGTTGTGCTTTCAAAGATCCTATGGATAAAAAATTAGAGGGTTTACTTAAAAAAATGTTTGTTCAGCAGGGTTACCTTCTACAACCAATTTCATGCATTGTCCCTGTCGCTACAGCCGCGTGTTTCTGGTTCGATGAGCTGGTAAAGGCGGTCGATAGTGATTCTCCTCCTTATGAGGAAATTATGGACAGAATCAGTGCTCTCAAATTGGCTAATTCTTTCACCCTAGACGCCACTTTGCAATTGGCTAGGTTAGCGGCTAAGAATTCTGGGTTTGCTATTGTGGCGCGCAGAGCGCTTTGGTTGAAATCTTGGTCAGCTGATGCGTCTTCCAAGAACAAACTACTTAACATTCCTTTCAAGGGGAAAACGCTGTTTGGCCCTGACTTGAAAGAGATTATCTCTGATATCACTGGGGGTAAGGGCCACGCCCTTCCTCAGGATCGGCCTTTCAAGGCCAAAAATAAACCTAATTTTCGTCCCTTTCGTAGAAACGGACCAGCCCAAAGTGCTACGTCCTCTAAGCAAGAGGGTAATACTTCTCAAGCCAAGCAAGCTTGGAGACCAATGCAAGGCTGGAACAAGGGAAAGCAGGCCAAGAAACCTGCCACTGCTACCAAGACAGCATGAAATGTTGGCCCCCGATCCGGGACCGGATCTGGTGGGGGGCAGACTCTCTCTCTTCGCTCAGGCTTGGGCAAGAGATGTTCTGGATCCTTGGGCACTAGAAATAGTCTCCCAAGGTTATCTTCTGGAATTCAAGGGGCTTCCCCCAAGGGGGAGGTTCCACAGGTCTCAGTTGTCTTCAGACCACATAAAAAGACAGGCATTCTTACATTGTGTAGAAGACCTGTTAAAAATGGGAGTGATTCATCCTGTTCCATTAGGAGAACAAGGGATGGGGTTCTACTCAAATCTGTTCATAGTTCCCAAAAAAGAGGGAACGTTCAGACCAATCTTAGATCTCAAGATCTTAAACAAGTTTCTCAAGGTTCCATCGTTCAAAATGGAAACCATTCGAACAATTCTTCCTTCCATCCAGGAAGGTCAATTCATGACCACGGTGGATTTAAAGGATGCGTATCTACATATTCCTATCCACAAGGAACATCATCGGTTCCTAAGGTTCGCATTCCTGGACAAGCATTACCAGTTCGTGGCGCTTCCTTTCGGATTAGCCACTGCTCCAAGGATTTTCACAAAGGTACTAGGGTCCCTTCTAGCGGTGCTAAGACCAAGGGGCATTGCTGTAGTACCTTACTTGGACGACATTCTGATTCAAGCGTCGTCCCTTCCTCAAGCAAAGGCTCACACGGACATCGTCCTGGCCTTTCTCAGATCTCACGGATGGAAAGTGAACGTGGAAAAAAGTTCTCTATCTCCGTCAACAAGGGTTCCCTTCTTGGGAACAATAATAGACTCCTTAGAAATGAGGATTTTTCTGACAGAGGCCAGAAAAACAAAACTTCTAGACTCTTGTCGGATACTTCATTCCGTTCCTCTTCCTTCCATAGCGCAGTGCATGGAAGTGATAGGTTTGATGGTAGCGGCAATGGACATAGTTCCTTTTGCGCGCATTCATCTAAGACCATTACAACTGTGCATGCTCAGTCAGTGGAATGGGGACTATACAGACTTGTCTCCGAAGATACAAGTAACTCAGAGGACCAGAGACTCACTCCGTTGGTGGCTGTCCCTGGACAACCTGTCACAAGGGATGACCTTCCGCAGACCAGAGTGGGTCATTGTCACGACCGACGCCAGTCTGATGGGCTGGGGCGCGGTCTGGGGATCCCTGAAAGCTCAGGGTCTTTGGTCTCGGGAAGAATCTCTTCTACCAATAAATATTCTGGAACTGAGAGCGATATTCAATGCTCTCAAGGCTTGGCCTCAGCTAGCGAGGGCCAGGTTCATACGGTTTCAATCAGACAACATGACGACTGTTGCGTACATCAACCATCAGGGGGGAACAAGGAGTTCCCTGGCGATGGAAGAAGTGACCAAAATCATTCAATGGGCGGAGACTCACTCCTGCCACCTGTCTGCAATCCACATCCCAGGAGTGGAAAATTGGGAAGCGGATTTTCTGAGTCGTCAGACATTACATCCGGGGGAGTGGGAACTCCATCCGGAAATCTTTGCCCAAATCACTCAACTGTGGGGCATCCCAGACATGGATCTGATGGCCTCTCGTCAGAACTTCAAAGTTCCTTGCTACGGGTCCAGATCCAGGGATCCCAAGGCGACTCTAGTAGATGCACTAGTAGCACCTTGGACCTTCAAACTAGCTTATGTATTCCCGCCGTTTCCTCTCATCCCCAGGCTGGTAGCCAGGATCAATCAGGAGAGGGCGTCGGTGATCTTGATAGCTCCTGCGTGGCCACGCAGGACTTGGTATGCAGATCTGGTGAATATGTCATCGGCTCCACCATGGAAGCTACCTTTTGAGACGAGACCTTCTTGTTCAAGGTCCGTTCGAACATCCGAATCTGGTCTCACTCCAGCTGACTGCTTGGAGATTGAACGCTTGATTTTATCGAAGCGAGGGTTCTCAGATTCTGTTATTGATACTCTTGTTCAGGCCAGAAAGCCTGTAACTAGAAAAATTTACCACAAAATTTGGAAAAAATATATCTGTTGGTGTGAATCTAAAGGATTCCCTTGGGACAAGGTTAAGATTCCTAAGATTCTATCCTTCCTTCAAGAAGGATTGGAAAAAGGATTATCTGCAAGTTCCTTGAAGGGACAGATTTCTGCCTTGTCTGTGTTACTTCACAAAAAGCTGGCAGCTGTGCCAGATGTTCAAGCCTTTGTTCAGGCTCTGGTTAGAATCAAGCCTGTTTACAAACCGTTGACTCCTCCTTGGAGTCTCAACTTAGTTCTTTCAGTTCTTCAGGGGGTTCCGTTTGAACCCTTGCATTCCGTTGATATTAAGTTATTATCTTGGAAAGTTTTGTTTTTGGTTGCAATTTCTTCTGCTAGAAGAGTTTCAGAATGATCTGCTCTGCAGTGTTCTCCTCCTTATCTGGTGTTCCATGCAGATAAGGTGGTTTTACGTACTAAACCTGGTTTTCTTCCAAAAGTTGTTTCTAACAAGAACATTAACCAGGAGATTATCGTACCTTCTCTGTGTCCGAAATTAGTTTCAAAGAAGGAACGTTTGTTGCACAATTTGGATGTTGTTCGCGCTCTAAAATTCTATTTAGATGCTACAAAGGATTTTAGACAAACATCTTCCTTGTTTGTTGTTTATTCAGGTAAAAGGAGAGGTCAAAAAGCAACTTCTACCTCTCTCTCTTTTTGGATTAAAAGCATCATCAGATTGGCTTACGAGACTGCCAGACGGCAGCCTCCCGAGAGAATCACAGCTCATTCCACTAGGGCTGTGGCTTCCACATGGGCCTTCAAGAACGAGGCTTCTGTTGATCAGATATGTAGGGCAGCGACTTGGTCTTCACTGCACACTTTTACCAAATTTTACAAGTTTGATACTTTTGCTTCTTCTGAGGCTATTTTTGGGAGAAAGGTTTTGCAAGCCGTGGTGCCTTCCATCTAGGTGACCTGATTTGCTCCCTCCCATCATCCGTGTCCTAAAGCTTTGGTATTGGTTCCCACAAGTAAGGATGACGCCGTGGACCGGACACACCTATGTTGGAGAAAACAGAATTTATGTTTACCTGATAAATTACTTTCTCCAACGGTGTGTCCGGTCCACGGCCCGCCCTGGTTTTTTAATCAGGTCTGATAATTTATTTTCTTTAACTACAGTCACCACGGTATCATATGGTTTCTCCTATGCAAATATTCCTCCTTAACGTCGGTCGAATGACTGGGGTAGGCGGAGCCTAGGAGGGATCATGTGACCAGCTTTGCTGGGCTCTTTGCCATTTCCTGTTGGGGAAGAGAATATCCCACAAGTAAGGATGATGCCGTGGACCGGACACACCGTTGGAGAAAGTAATTTATCAGGTAAACATAAATTCTGTTTTTTTCCCTAACTGACAACATCAAAGGAGATAAGATAATTTACATTCACATGGACATTTTAAAGGAGGTATATCCCAAGACTGCACAACTTAGTGGATTTTATTAACGGTTTTATATATGTTTAAATAATTTATTTTGTATGCAAATGTTTTGCAATGTAGTGCATATGTGTGTGTTCTAATTAATAGCTAGACCACTCTGATAACCCATATAATGCTTAAAAAAGACATGAAACACGTTTTTTTTTTAATGGTATCTAGATATGTTGCATGCACGTTTTTAAGAGCACTATATGGCAGCGGTTTTGCAACAATTATTTTGACAATGTTATACATTGGGCAAACACAGCTGTCATTTAGTTCTTAAAAGTGTCAAAAACATTCTTGCAAAACTGTTACCATTTAGTGTTTCAAACATGAGCAAACTTTCTTGTGACGGACCCCGGCTACCCTGACTGGGTAGCTCCTCAAAATGTGTCCTGCTTCCTCCCTGGAGACTGCACCTGTGTAGCTGCCAAGTGCTTATAGCCTGTAGCCCACCCAAATACCAGAAAGAACCAGTATTCAGGAGCCCACCCAAATAACTAGACAGACTAGTATTCAGCTGAAACAAGAACTAACTTTATTGGGAAACACACTCTGCTTATATACACACACAAAGGGTCTTATCTGACTCCCAAATCTCCCACCATTTCCGCCCCTCCAGACAGTCCAGCGCCTCCATAGGAGTCCCAGTCCCATAGAGCCCCACGGTACCTAGTTCGCGGTTTCTGGGGAGCGACGGCACTTCCCGGGTGTCATTGGAAAGCTCTTGGTCCCCAGATGCCACAGTAAAAAAAGCAGCATGATCAGTTACTGGGGACTGGAGTTACCAAGGTAGCTCCCTTTCGGCAATCACACCACCTCTGGTCCTCCCTAGGGGCTACCAATCCCCAAAAGAACGGAGCTCTGGGACAAGGGGCCGCTGGAGCTACCTGTGGTAAAGGTTAGTGGGTGTCTGGGGTGATGTGGCCGACTGGCAGTTCCAGGAGCCCGGCCAGACGGAGAGGGGTGATGCGGCCAACGGGCAGTTCCAGGTGCCCAGCTAGCCGAGGAGGGTTTTCCCGGTCAGAGATCAGCTCTTTCTTGACAATGTTCAAAGCACAAAACAAAGCAAACCAATGGTCTGGGAGATCGCATATGCTCTCAAAAGTCCAGATCCACTGAGAAATAGGAGGGGACTAGGTAGTAGGGCGTGGAGGTTTAACCCTTGCAGTCTGGTATCCGTGACATTTCTACCTAGAAAAATTGTGGGTTTCATGTCCCTTTAATTGCTTGCCAACAGTAGCCTATTTTCCATTGAGTTGGTAAATGTTGGAAACTGGTGATAAAAACATTTATCTCCATTAAAGTCTATGGAAATTTTTTAAGTTACCACCGGTTTCCAAACTTTACCACTTCAATGGAAAACTAGACCAGTGATGCATAATCCTAAATACTCTTATTTAGCCTATTTATTAAACACGGAGGGGACTCTATAGTAAGAGAGCTGCCTTTAAAGGGGCATTAAACATTAAATAAATGCTACATAGAATGATGCATTCAAAGAAAATATTAGTCTAAGAATAACATGTAGATGCATTTTTAAAGATTCATTAGCTATATATTTAAAGTTTTATTGTCTATAAAACAATAGAAGCTGCCATGTTGTAACTTATGTTACCTTCTCTGCTGTGGCTAATTGGAGGCAGTTATAAATAGGTCACTACAGTGTTCAGCCAATGGTTGTGTGGAATATAACTGTGTTCTGCACTTCCATTTCTAATAGGAACTGAAAAGCTCAAAATTTTAAAATGGAATTACAGGAAAAGGGGACAAAATAAATAATGAAAGTATATTACAGATTTTTTTTTAATAAATAAATATATATATATATATATATATATATATATATATATATATATAATATATTACCATCTCAAAGTGTTTATCCCTTTAATACTTTTTATTGTTTGCACTGTTGATTGAAAGAACACTTGCACTTTAATGATGAGGCTCAGTGGAATAGTAATTTAAATACAGATAAATGTATTCACAAACTGTGCTTTTATTTAAACAGACCTATTTGTTTTATATCAGTTGCATATATTCCATGGAAATACCAAGACTACATTACCATAATCCGATTAAGAAAACATAAATTTGCCATTTTAAGAAAAGAAAATGTGCAGTGTATTATCAACACTTCACTGAAATATTACACATTTAAAAACTATTATGAGTTGGAAAATTACACTCGAAGATAAATGATCTGCGTTTTGAAATGCGTAGCTACTATTTATTCATTGACTGAAAATAGCTTTGAGATATGATCAGAGTTTTATGTTGAAAGTAAATTCAAACATTCTTTTAAATTGATCAGTTGATTGATGTATTTCAATTTTGTCTCATTTTAAAATGTTACATATGTATCAGAAAATCAAACAAGAGAAATTGTTGTTAGTACATAGTAAGGCAATTTTCTTGTTTGCAGATAATATTTTATATCGCACTTTTTTTTTTCAGACGTTCATTACATTTTAAGGCTCCAACATAATGGATTAGACAGTTACTCAATGGCTAGTTGGCTAATTATCCCAGATTTAATTACTTAATTGCATGGTTGACATGTAGATTAAGTACCTACCATATGACTAATTAATGATAAATTCACTATCCTCAAGCTACATATATACCTCCCAGCATTTTAATTTGAAAACCTGCAATCAAGTAAAAGGAGGCAGTGACTAAACAACCAGGTTGCAGCCATTTTAAAGGGACATTTAAGATTAAATACGTTATGCACTTTTTTTTTTAGGTTTTTGGGGTTCTTTTTAATAATTTTCAAATGACATTGCACTACGTAAACTCCTGAGATACTTTCCATTAAGACATCTCACTAACAGTATTCAGAAAACACTTTTAACACAAGTTTTTAACAACTTTTAACATGGCAGATAATGGATTTATGCACAATTTCTAATTACCGTATATAAATAGTAAACAAGCCACAATTTTAAACTATGGATTATGTTCAAATGTACAGTATTCAGGATATATTCAGAAAATAAAATATAGCAGAAAGTTTGTTTATAAAGGCATGCTTGGAGATTATGACAATTTTAATTATACTGTACATTAAAGGGATATATCAAATCTAATGTGCTAGGTAATTTTATTAATGCACCATTGCGTGAACAGAACAATGTTGGTCCACCAATACACTGCTAAGCTGAACTGAATGTTTTACTCTTAGTATCAATATTTCTTCGCTCTCTTTATTTTAAAAGGAGGAATTTAAAGCTTAGGACCCTGCTCATTTTTCGTTCAATACCTGGGTTACCCTTGTTTATTGGTGGCTACATTTAGCCACAAATCAGCAAACGCTATCCAGTTAGGATTACATTTTAAGAAAACAAATTGCGGTTTTACTATAGATTAAATAGATTTAAAAATTTTTTTTGAAAGTAGTTACATTTACCATCACTTTAACTCAAATTCCAATAAATAGTCCTCTTTTTAAAGGGATATGAAAGTCTTTTTTTATTGTTGTAATAAAAAAAGCAGTGGCGTATACTTAATAGAAAGCATTGCAATTTGTATTATTAATCATTTAAAATAGATTTTCCTTTTTTTTTTTTTTTTAAACAAAACAACTTGTCAACTTGCGTTGTCAATTACTTTCTGTCACAGGGATGTTTATCTAGCTAGATGTCATAACACTTCTAGAGTAACATGAGCTGGTTTACTATTAAGCGAGAAGATTAGATAAACAGGGGGTCAGATTTGCCCATGCTCAGAACAGGCAGAATGTAACCTAAATTGCCAAGATGTCAGCTCTCATCATCCTGAGGCAGTGGCTACACTGAGAATTTCTAAGTGCTCATTTTACAAGAAAACAAAAAAAAAATAAAAAAAAAAAAAAAATATATATATATATATATATATATATATATATGTATGTTTTTGCTTTTTTATACACAATCTGTTAATTTTTATGTTTACTTTGATTTAACCCCTTAACGACCGACGACGTATGCCATACGTCCTAAAAAAAAAAGCACTTAACGACCGAGGACGTATGGCATATGTCGTCGGTTAAACAGAGCACTGGAAGAGATCGAAATCGCTTCCAGCTGCTCTAACAGTATTGCAGGCTTGCCTTGATGTCTAGGCATCCTGCAATACTGTTCCCGAGTGCCGGGACCGGATTGATCACTCCCCCACGAGTGATCACTTCCGGTTTCGCTCCACGTGGAGCCCGGCAGTGTTTCAGAGCATCGGAAGCGATCAGACACACTTCCGATGCTCTGCTTGTGTGCTAAGTGCCTCGGTGGGTCGAGGCACTTAGTTAGTTATAAAATAAAATAAAAAAAGTAAAAAAAAAAAAAAAAACGTAAAAAATAAAAAAAGCCCTAAATAGCCCCCGCCCTTCCCCCTTCACTAGGCATCCAAGATGGGGATGCCCAGTGCATCATGGGGCCTCTGGGGGTGTCCCTAGCCTGCCTCATCATAGGGGCAAGCTAGGGTCACCCAATCTGAGCCTCCCACCCAAAAAATAAATAAAATACCCCATTTGTCTGATCATGTCAATATTTGTAAATATTGACACTGATCAGTGTGGATCTCCCTCCCTCTCCTCACTTGCGATTTTGTTGGAGAGAGAGAGAGACCTGTTTTTTTGCAGAGAGAGATTTAATTATTTTATTTGTTAAAAAATATAGAACCAAAGGCTCTTTTCAGAGCCATTAATCCCTAGCTTGCCAGTGATCACTATAAATCACTGGCATTAGCATAGCTGCACTTTTTTTTGCTGTCTGTGCATTTTTTTAGGGGTTAATTTTTTGTTGTTGTATTTTTTTTAAAAACCCAAAGGCTCTTTTCAGAGCCATTTAGCTAATTTAATTTCCAGAGTCATTAACCCCTAGCTTGCCAGTGATCGCTATAAATCACTGGCAGTAGCATAGCTGTACTTTTTTGCTGTCTGTGCATTTTTTTAGGGGTTAATTTTGTTGTAATTTTTTAAAAATCCAGAGGCTCTTTTCAGAACCATTTAGTTAATTTAATTTAATTTTCAGAGCCATTAACCCCTAGCTTGCCAGTGATCGCTATAAATCACTGGCAGTAGCATAGTTGTACTTTTTTGCTGTCTGTGCATTTTTTTAGGGGTTAATTTTGTTGTTATAATTTTTTAAAAATCCAGAGGCTCTTTTCAGAACCATTTAGTTAATTTAATTTTCAGAGCCATTAACCCCTAGCTTGCCAGTGATCGCTATAAATCACTGGCAGTAGCATAGCAGTACTTTTTTGCTAGTTTATTTAGTTAATTAATTTAGTTAATTCATTTAATTTAAAAAAATGTAGTACATTTTTTCTGTGACAGATACAAAAATGTCACAGAAAATATATAGTGCTGAGGAGGCGTATGCCATCCTTGCATCAGAGTCAGATGCCTCTATGTCTGACTCAGACCCCAATTTTGACCCTGCCATATGCTCAGATACATCACTAGATGCAGTCTCAACTGATAGTGATGTATCTGTGGCTGCTAGACCCCCTTCCAGCCCCCCTGCTAGCCCCCCTGCCAGAAGGAGGCGTATTGCTGCTGAAGAGTGGGTAACACCTCATCTCCAGAGGCCAGATATCCCACCCTTCACAGCAAATGCTGGCATAAATATAGATGTGGCAGGTTTTAGCCCCCAGCAGTTTCTGGAAGTGTTTCTGGGCGATGATGTATTGGGGAACATTGTCGCCCAAACTAATTTATATGCCCATCAGTTCCGTGCTGCAAAGCCTGGAACATATTTGGCAAAGCAGCAATGGGCCCCCATCAATGTGCCAGAATTCAAAAAATTCTGGGCATTGACCATGCTGATGGGCATCATAAAGAAACCCTCCATTCGCTCCTACTGGAGTACTAGCCCCATCTGCTCTACCCCCATTTTCTCCCAGATTATGTCGAGGAAGAGGTATGAAATGATTCTGCATTTCATGCACTTCAGCGACAACAGCCTGTGCCCCCCTAGGGAGCATCCCCAATTTGACATGCTGTATAAAATCCGCCCCTGATAACCCACTTTTCTGCCAGGTTTGCAGAGGCTTATACACCTGGAAGGAATATATGCGTTGATGAATCCCTAATGAAGTATAAGGGAAGGCTGGGATTCAAGCAGTTTATTCCTTCCAAGCGCTCCAGATATGGGGTAAAGGTGTATAAGCTCTGTGACAGCGAGAATGGGTATACTCAGGCCTTCCGGGTCTATGAGGGAAATGATAGCCACCTTGACCCTCCAGGTTGCCCAGAACATATGGGAACCACTGGCAAGATTGTCTGGGACCTGATATTACCCCTAATGAACAAAGGGTATCACTTGTACTTAGACAATTTTTATACAAGTGTCCTTTTGTTCAAGCTACTGTATTGCTTTGATACAGTAGCTTGCGGTACAATTAAAAATAACGCGCAGGTTTCCCAGGACAGCTTGTACGCACCCGGCTACGAAGGGGGGAGACCTCAGCTCTGCGCCAAGAGGAGCTGTTGGCACTTAAGTACAGAGACAAGAAGGCTGTATACCTTCTAACCACCATCCACACAGAGAGGACGGTGGCGGTTTCTGTACGTGGCAGAGCTGAGATCATAAGGAAGCCAGTGTGCATCAAGTCTTATAACCGGCATATGGGTGGGGTTGATCTGGCTGATCAGCTGCTGCAGCCCTACCTAATTATGCGGAAGACAAGGGCCTGGTACAAAAAGGTTGCAATTTACCTAATGCAGATTGCAACCCACAACACTTTTTTGTTGTTCAAAAAAGCAAACCCCAGAGTTAAAAAGACTTTTTTACAGTTTCAGCTCCAGATTATTACGGGGATTTTGTACCATGATGCACCTGCTCCCCGGGCGGTGATGGGAGAGAGCAGAGTTGGGGCTACCCATTTTATTTTTAAAATCCCCCTTACTGCCGCAAAGCAGAAACCACAAAAAAAATGCAGAGTCTGTACCAAGAGGGGGAAGAGAAGGGACACCATATATCACTGTCCTGATTGCCCTGGACAGCCTGCACTCTGCATTGGGGACTGCTTCAAGCGGTACCATACAATAGTCAATTTTTAAAAAAATAAATATATTTGCTGTTATATATATATATATATTTTTTTTTGGTTATGTTTACAGTTAGATGTTTTTTTGTTTTTTTTACTTTTACTGTGCCAGATTTTTACATATCACTACTCAATTTTTTTCTAAAATTGGGCCTTTTTTTTTTTTAACCAAAACCCCTGTCAAACCTATGCATGGGGGACATAGGTGTTCTCAGGGTGCCTTGCAGAAAACAACCTGAAGTATGTTTTTGTAATAACTTACAACAGTCTCTCCTAAATCATAGTCAAAAAGCAATGTGTCTGTAAAAATGAAAATTGAAAAATTACCACCATACACTTTCTCCAATTTTTTGGGCTAAAACGGTTGCTTCAAAGGCATCAAAGCACACCATATATAATACCTTGGGGTGTCAACATTTAAAAAATATACACTTTGAATGCAATAAATAAAAGTGGGGTATGCGATAGGCCCCAAACTAAAGATAGGCCTATCAGAAGAAATACTCTCATTTTTAATAACTAAAATCATGTAACATAACCTTCCCAAAATCCTGGCAAACCTATGCATGGGGGGCATAGGTGTACTCAGGGTGCCTTGCAGAAAACAACCTGAAGTATTCTTTTGCAATAACTTACAACAGTCTCTCCTAAATCATAGTAAAAAAGCAATGTGTCTGTAACAATGAAAATTGAAAAATTACCACCATATACTTTCTCCAATTTTTTGGGCTAAAACGGTTGCATCAAAGTCATCAAACCACTCCATGTATAATACCTTGGGGTGTCAACTTTTTAAATATAATCACATTTATGGAAAACAAATAAATTGGGGTATGTTAAAAGACCCCCAAAAAAGACGATAGGCAAAGAAAATGTTAAATGTGAAAAAAAAAATCAAAAACACATGTCAGACATTTAGCATTGCACCGCCCAAACAAGCCACCAAACCTATGCATAGGTGGTATCACTGAACTCAGGAGATGTTGGTGACCACATATTGGTGTCTTCTTTGGTAGTAACACATAACAGGAGCTGTGAATCCATGTCTAAAGTACAATGTATGTGAAAAATAACACAAAAAAATTAATGCCCAATAGTTTGACAAAGACTAATGGTTGAATTAGTGTATGGAAAGTGTTAAAATAACTGCATTTGAAATACCCTAGGATGTCTACTTTTCAAAAATATATGGTTTGATGGGGGTAAATTACATTGGCCGGCTTCAGAAATGTCTTAAATAGAACATGGGTAAATGGGAAGTGTAAAAAATGGAATGCGCTTCCTAAAAATAAGGCCTTTTAGCCCCCAGAGAACCCAACACACCTATACATGGGTGGTATCACTGTACTCAGGAGATGTTGTTGAACACATATTGAGGTGTTTTTTGGCAGTAACACATAACAGGAACTAAGAATCCATGCCTAAAGTACAATGTGTGTGAAAAATAACACAAAAAAATGACTACCCAAAAGTTTGACAAAGACTGGTGATTGAATTAGTGTATGGAAAGTGTTAAAATACCAGCATTTGAAATACCCTAGGGTGTCTACTTTTCAAAAATATATGATTTTATGGGGGTAAATTCCATTGGCCAGCTTCAGAAATGTCCCAAATAGGACATAGGTGCATGATGACCGATGTGAAAATTCCAAGTTGAAAAACTGGAATGTGCTTCCTAAAAATAAGGCCTTCTAGCCCCCAGAGATCCCGACACACCTATACATGGGTGGTATCACTGTACTCAGGAGATGTTGTTGAACACATATTGAGGTGTTTTTTGGCAGTAACACATAACAGGAACTGAGAATCCATGCCTAAAGTACAATGTGTGTGAAAAATAACACAAAAAAATTACTACCCAAAAGTTTGACAAAGACTGGTGGTTAAATAAGTTCATGGAAAGTGTGAAAATACCAGCATTTCAAATACCCTAGGGGGTCTACTTCTCAAAAATATATGGTTTTATGGGGGTAAATTTCATTGGCCGGCTTCAGAAATGTCCCAAATAGGACATGGGTGCATGATGACCGATGTGAAAATTCCAAGTTGAAAAACTGGAATGCGCTTCCTAAAAATAAGGCCTTCTAGCCCCCAGAGATCCCGACACACCTATACATGGGTGGTATCACTGTACTCAGGAGATGTTGTTGAACACATATTGAGGTGTTTTTTGGCAGTAACACATAACAGGAACTGAGAATCCATGCCTAAAGTACAATGTGTGTGAAAAATAACACAAAAAAATGACTACCCAAAAGTTTGACAAAGACTGGTGGTTGAATTAGTGCATGGAAAGTGTTAAAATACCAGCATTTGAAATACCCTAGGGTGTCTACTTTTCAAAAATATATGGTTTGATGGGGGTAATTTACATTGGCTGGCTTCAGAAATGTCCCAAATAGGACATGGGTGCATGATGACCGATGTGAAAATTCCAAGTTGAAAAACTGGAATGCGCTCTCTAAAAATAAGAGCTTTTAGCCCCCCGAGAACCCGACACACCTATACATGGGTGGTATCACTGTACCCAGGAGATGCTGCTGAAGACATATTAGGGTGTTATTTGGCAGTAACCCTTAATATTATCAGTAAATGTATTCTTAAATTGCTATTTTGTCAAAAAATCAAATTATTTTTTTTTCCCCCCCAAACTTTGGCATAGATTGGTGGTAAAATGGTTGCATGAAAAAAGTCAAAATACCCCAAGTTTAATGCCTTAGGTTGTCTTCTTTTAAAAAATATATACATTTGAAGGGTTATTCAGGGATTCCTGACAGATATTGGTGTTACAATGTAACTATCGCCAATTTTGAAAAAACATGGTTTTGAAATAGCAAAGTGCTACTTGTACTTATTGCCCTATAACTTGCAAAAAAAGCAAAGAACATGTAAACATTGGGTATTTATAAACTCAGGACAAAATTTAGAAACTGTTTAGCATTGGTATTTTATGGTGGTTGTAGATGTGTAAGAGATTTTGGGGCTCAAAGTTAGAAAAAGTGAATTTTTTTCATTTTTTCCTCATATATTTTTTTTTTTTTTATAGTAAATTATAAGATATGATGAAAATAATCATATCTTTAGAAAGTCCATTTAATGGCGAGAAAAACAGTATATAATATGTGTGGGTACAGTAAATGAGTAAGAGGAAAATTACAGTTAAACACAAACATCGCAGAAATGCAAAAATAGCCTTGGTCCCAGATGGTCAACAAATTGAAAAGTGGTCTGGTCACTAAGGGGTTAAAGGGACAGTCAAGTCCAAAATAAACTTTCATGAATTAAATAGGACATGTAATTTTAAACAACTTCCCAATTTACTTTTATCACCAATTTTGCTTGTTTCTCTTGGTATTCTTAGTTGAAAGCTAAAACTAAGAGATTCATATGCTTATTTCTTAAACCTTGAAGACTGCCTATAATCTGAATGCATTTTGACCACTAGAGGGCAATAATTCATGTATTAAATATAGATAACATTGAGCTCATGCATGTGAAGTGACCTAGGAGTGAGCAATGATTGGCTAAAATTCAAGTCTGTCAAAAGAACTGAAATAAAGGGGCAGTCAGCAGAAGCTTAGATACAAGGTAGTAATCACAGAGGTAAAATGTGTATTATTATAACAGTGTTGGTTATGCAAAACTGGGGAATTGGTAATGAAGGGCTTATCTTTCTTTTTAAAAAACAAAAAAATTCTGGTGTTGACTGCCCCTTTAACATATTTTCACTAAAGTAGCATTGTTTAATATCCCTTTAAGGCTAGGGCCGAGTCCACTTGCTCCAATTTCTTCTGCGCAGTATACAGTCTCCTAAGCACCACCCTGCCCGAAGTAGAAGCAGCAACCTGACAGTGATTTGCCTCCTACTTGTGACTTCCTGTAGAGAGTGACCAACAGCAGCTGAAATGATATCTTATTAATTCCCATCCATAGTTTTCTTTTTGGCAGTTTTCATAAATTTCTAGGAACTCATGGAATTTTGACAAAAAAGTATTGTAAGACTGATATGTTGTTGAATACAAAACCATTTGCATTAGAAAAATGGTTCATAGTTCCAGTGAACTACTTTGAAATCGTAGATTTTTATCATTCTTTTTCTTTAAATGGACACAAGTCAAAATTAAACTTTAATGATTCAGATAGAGCAGGCAGTTTTGAACAACTTTCCAATTTACTTCCATTAACAAAATCTGCAGTGTTTTTCTATTTACACTTTGAGTCACCAGCTTCTCCTGAGCATGTGCAAGAGTTCACAGTCCAGAGTAGTAGACAACCCCAAGTATTGATCTAGGCCCTTTTTGGTATATTTCATGCCACCATTTCACCGCCAAATGCGATCAAATTAAAAAAAAAAGTTAAATTTTTCACAATTTTAGGTTTCTCACTGAAATTATTTACAAACAGCTTGTGCAATTATGGCACAAATGGTTGTAAATGCTTATCTGGGATTCCCTTTGTTCATAAATAGCAGACATATATGGCTTTGGTGTTGCTTTTTGGTAATTAGAAGGCGGCTAAATGCCACTGTGCACAACACGTGAATTGTGCCGAGCAGTGAAGGGGTTAATTAGGTAGCTTGTAGGGAGCTTGCAGGGTTAATTTTAGCTTTAGTGTAGAGATCAGCCTCCCACCTCACACATCACACCCCCTGATCCCTCCCAAACAGCTCTTCTCTCCCCCACCCCACAATTGTCCCCGCCATCTTAAGTACTGGCAGAAAGTCTGCCAGTACTTTAAAAAAAAGGTGTTTTTTTTTGTTTTTTTAAATCCCCTTAGCCCCCAACCTCCCTGATCCCCCCCAAAACAGCTCTCTAACCCTCCCCCTCTGCTTTATTGGGGGCCATCTTGGGTACTGGCAGCTGTCTGCCAGTACCCAGTTTGCAAATAAAATGTTTATTTTTATTTTCATTTTCCTTTTTTCTGTAGTGTAGCTCCCCCCCCCCTCAAGACCAATCTCCCACCCGCTCCCAGATCCCTTAGATTTATTTTTTATATATATATTTACCCCCCCCCCTTTC
>NC_069505.1:344421464-344423964 GCF_027579735.1 Bombina bombina | reverse complement strand
GGCAAATACACCTGCTGTTAGTTGCAGACAAGGCACAATAAGGTTATAAGCAAAGTTCTCAACGTAATAAGGTTACTGTCAAGAAATTAGCAGCCCTCCACAGTGTGGGATACGAGAGTCATTGGATAGTCACAGTCAAAAGAAAGAGTGCTACACTCGTGATTCAAAGTGCTCCATCCGAGTGGAAACTGCAACACTTATCTATCTTCACTGTCTGCGATAGCCAGACAGAATCGCAAGCCATAGGTCAGCTCCTCCAGTGCCTCAAAAGTCCTGTATGCCAAAGAACTCTGCCAAACATAAACGGTGTGCAGGGCGTGGTCACGTGTCACTAGCAACCAATGCCTATGCGCGTTTCACCCCCTACGTCACTTGGTAGACGGGGCTTGCTCTGCTCAGGGCTAGTTGATTCATCTCCGTCTGGAGAATAAATGCTGTGATATGCTCTGCCTATAGTACAGGTGAAAGAATACATTAAAATACGTATTTAAAAACATATATACATAAAGAAGCAGTGTTTCTCAATATCAGAAAAATTTACCATTTCATAGTTTAGAGAAACGATCACAATGTCAGGTCACGCAATGAGTTTTTGTGCCGATAGGCAGTTCATACTTAGGCATTTAGAGTAACGGAACTAAAGTAGGAGGAGGGAACAAACAGAGGGACAGAAATGAAAGGGATTAGTATTTACCCTAAAAAGCTAGCCATACCCAATTTTATGTTCATGCCATATGGCACCAGAGTTCTGAGAGTATATAACCATTTGCATTCTTTTCGCAAAAGGCATCTGTCCTGATCGCCTTCTCTGCCATGCAGGAGACCCTTATCTATGCCTGTGAATTTTAGGCATTCAGGATCACTGTTATGTCTCACTTGGAAGTGTCTAGTCACGCTACTTGTCTGTACCTTGCATTTTACATCATCTCTATGTTCATTAATTCTGTATTTAAAGACCCTCTTTGTTTTCCCAACATAATAGCTGGGGCAGGAACATTCAACCCCCTCAGTATTACAATAAAAAAAAATGTTTTAATTGGAAGTCCTAACTATTCCATGTAAAGATTTTTGTTCTTTTCATAAAGTCACAGGTGACACATTTTCCACATGGAAAATTACCTATGGAAAGATTACTTTTTAACCAATTGCCTTTAGAGGGAGTGTGGATAAACTGACTGACTAAGGTTTGGAGACCTTTTTGCAGTTAGACTAGGGTATTCACCTACTTCATTTGCTATGTTGGTATCACTCGTCAGGATAGGCCAGTGTTTTTTGAGAATACAATTTAGACTATTCCAATGACAGTTATAGTTGGTTATTAGTTTAATGGGGGATTTCTTGACCACCACCTTTTTAAAAAGGAGGCCATCTTTGTTCTCTCTTCTAGCCTCAACGCTAGCTCTGAAAGTACTACACTTAGAGTATCCTCTATACAGAAATCTCTCTTGCATTTCTTTATCTTGTTTATCATATCTCTCTTTAGAAGAGCAGTTGCGGCGTAGCTATAGGAATTGACCTTTTGGAATTCCCTTTATCATATGATTGGGATGGTGGCTTGATGCCCTCAAAAGACTATTAGTGTCAGTTCCCTTCCTACTATTCTCTGTAACAAGAACATTTTTTTCTTTTATTATTTTTACATCTAGAAAAGAAATTACAGAGGGGCTAAATTGTAAAGTCAAATGTATGTTGGAGTCATGGTTGTTGAGTTTATGGACAAAAGTATGCAAAAGATCTAAGCTACCTTCCCAATTTAGGATATTGTCCACATATCTAAGCCAGAAGTGAACATTGTCATTAAATAGTTGGTTTTGATACACAGTGTCCATTTCCCACTTTCCTAAATGGAGGCAAGCATAAAATCTTGTGAAGAGTTTTTATCAAGTAGAGGACAGACATTTGATGGACACACAATTTGTCATCAAGCTACTGTGTTTCATCCTAGATAACGTTTTCATGTTTGATGGAAAGATCTTCAAACAATTAAGAGGAACAGCAATGGGGGCAACATGTACCCCTACCTATGCTTGCCTCCATTTAGAAAAGTGGGAAATGGACACTGTGTATCAAAACCAGTTATTTAATGGTCATTTTCCATGTGGGAAATGTGTCACCTGTGACTTTATGAAAATAACAAAAACCTTTACAGGGAATAGTGGGAAGGACTTCCAATTAGAACATTTTTTTTGCAATACTGAGGGGGTTAGATACCTCCTAGAATGTTCCTGCCCCAGCAATTATGTTGGGAAAACAAAGAGGGTCTTTAAAGACAGAATAAAGAACATAGAGATGATGTAAAATACAAGGTACAGACAATTAGTATGGCTAGACACTTCCAAATGAGACATAACAGTGATCCTGAATGCCCTAAATTCACAGGCATATAGATAAGGGTCTCCTGCATGGCAGAGGAGGAGATCAGGTCAGATGCCTTTTGCAAAAATAATTCAAATGGATATATACTCTCAGAACGCTGGTACCATATGGCATGAACAAAAAA